>NW_007072260.1:98722-136660 GCF_000164805.1 Carlito syrichta
CTAACTCCAGTCAGAATGGCAATTATCAACAACTCAAAAAATAACAGCTGCTGGAGAGGGTGTGGTGAAAAGGGAACACTTCTACACTGTTGGTGGGAGTGTAAACTACTGCAACCTCTGTGGAAAGCAGTGTGGTGATTCCTAAAAGCTCTAAATATCAACCTCCCATATGACCCCGCGATCCTCCTACTGGAAATATACCCTGAAGAACTCAAATCACTCTATAAAAAAGATACCTGCACACGTATGTTTATTGCAGCATTGTTCACAATAGCAAGAACCTGGAAGCAACCATGCTGCCCATCAAAAGAGGACTGGATCAAAAAAATGTGGTACATATACACGATGGAATACTATGCAGCCATAAAAAAGAACAAAATCATGAATTTCGCAGCAACCTGGATGGAACTAGAGTCTATAATACTGAGTGACCTCTCACAGAAACAAAGATCTGAGTATCACATGTTCTCACTCATATAGTGGACCTTGAACATCCAATGTAATACTATAAGAAAATGACTGACAGTAGTGGGAAACTATGGTGGGGGGAGATGGGATTAATGGTAGTAAATATCTGTCTGGGGATGGGGAAACAGCTCTTATCAACAAGGGTGCCTGAACGAAACGTATTTGTATACCTAACCCTTAACTATACCCCACAATATCATAATAAAAAATATTGATTATAAAAAAAGTAATGTTACTAAATAATATTTCATAAAATTTTATGTTAATAGTAATAGCAAACATTTCTGAAGTACTTACTATACATCATGTGAAGTCCAATGTACCTCATAATGAAATACTACCATCCTATAAAATAGATACTTTTGTTACCCCTATTTTACAATAGAACAAACCTAGAAATAATTGAGAATAACCTCAAATTAAAACATTTGTTTGAGATTACACATTTAATAAGTGTGGAATTAACATTAGTAACTCCATAGCATGCACTTTAAATAATTAGAATATATGAATAAATTAATCAAAGTAAAGAATAAATAAAAAGTTAATTTTTTTTGGAGTCATGATCTCATTCTATCACCCAGGTTGGAGTGCAGTGGCACAATCACAGCTCACCGTAGCCTCAAATTCCTGGGCTCAAGCGGTCCTTTTGCCTAGGCCTCCTGAGTAGCTGGGATGGGTGTGCAACATCACACCTGGCCAATTTCTTGATTTTTTTTTTATTGTAGAGCCAAGGTCTCACTATGTTGCCCAGGTTGGTCTCGAACTCCTGAGCTCAAGCAATCCTCTCACCTCAGCCTCCCGAAGTACTGGGATTATAGGCATGAGCCACAACACCTGACCAAAAAGTTAATTTTTAATGCCAGGGATTTTAAAATTGCAAAAAGAGAGTAGAGTAATGACTTCTGGGGGAAAAATCACTCTAAAGAGGAAAGGGGAGTTAAGAACAACAATTCTGTAAAAATTAATCTTAAAAATGACATTTGCATTGGTTTACAAAAACTGGGAGGGTGTCTCTATGGAGCATATTGAATCATATGGACAAGACCAGGATAGTTGAGTACCTCCATTCTGGGCCCATCAATTTCTCCCTTCGAAGGTTTTTGAAGTTAGAATGGAATATGTTCATTCACAATTACTTCAAAACTTGGAAATCATATTTCATGAAAACTCACACCATTTTTAAACTAAGCACACATAAAATATAGCCAGTTCTATTTTCACTCTGACAGACCTAGCAAAGTATGTGCTATATCAGGTTGCTTGTCAAAAACTCATAAACTGTATCCTAATAATCTTTTTTTTTCTTTTACCAGACAAAATATGGAGTACCATATATCTGAGAATGTTAAATAAGTACCATATTTTTGTACTAGGGGGAGAAAAAAGGAATGCTTTTATCTTACCAAAAGTACTTTTTCATTATCTTTTCACCTGGAAAATGTGTATGTCAGACTATAAAGGCAAGATCATGCTGTTCTTTCAGTTCCTGATGAATCTAACACCAAGTATGAAGTGGTCTTGGGTAGCTGAATTCAAGTTTTTTTAGATGAAAATATATGGCAGAAAATTTCTGCAGCACTTTCAGGATGGATATTTCTTCACAACATTAAGAATGCTTGCTGGGCTCGGTAGCTCAGCCTGTAATTCCAGCACTTTGGGAGGCTAAGGTGAGTGGATTGCCCGAGCCCGTGGGTTCGAGACCCACTTGGGCAACTTGGCGAGACCTCATCTCTACAATGAAATAAAAAAAAATTAACCAGGCGTGGTAGCGCACGCCTGTAGATCCAGCTACTTGGAAGGTTGAGGCGAAGGATCGCCGGAGTCCAGCAGGTCAAGGCTACTGTAGCCAGGAACGTGCCACTGCACTCCAGTCTGGGCGACAGAGTGAGACTCCAACTCAAAAAAAAAAAAATGCTTGTCTTCAAATGGTCTATTATAAACATGTATCAAATAATAAAGAATATTCATACGAGTGTCAACATGGCCAATTTTTCAGTAATTAATTCTGCAAAAAGGAAAATAAGTTAGGGTGATAAACTACTTGTATATGTTTTGTGTAACATTCTGTTGCAATATTTGCTATTGCTATACTGACAGACTAGAATAATCTATAATCACACAATGCTAGTAAGAGGTCTTTCCCAAAGAGGGAATAAAATTCTGTGGTTGGGTAAAGAACCTACTGGAAGTGTGAATCAGTAATCCTCTACCTGGTCATTTTCTAAAATTTGAAATTTTTTTCTTGACTCTGAATATCAAAGAAGGCATGCTAAAAAATAAAGTGTGCTCACCTGTCAGACTCAAAAACATCACTGCACTTTATCTAGGTGCTTATACCTCATGCTATAAAAAGGGCAAAAAAAAATCTCCATTGGAGAGTGGCCATCTCTGAGCATATAATAGTGACTTAGGAGAGAAATCTTTGGGAGCCCTGAAAAAGGCCTCATCAGTCATTTCGAGTTCACACTGTGTGGTGTGCTTGTGCCCTGATCTCCTGCATCTGCTGAAAGCAAGAGAGACAACCATGTACATGCGGATTTACCCACAATTAGCTTGAGGTGGCAGAGTAAACAAAGGTGCTGAATATCCTATTCAAAGAAGAACTGGCTCGTGATGAGGAGGTACAAGTGAAAGAATAGCTGCTGGGAAGGATTCTTTCCATTTTTGAAATGTATTCCTAAGATAGAAGATAGTACATGACATTATCTTCCCCATAGGGATTTCTGAATGGGTTTCATTTTCCATGGTTCATCACTATTTCTTATCAGGGTTGGGGCAAAAATGACTCTACAGAGACATGAACTACAAAAGAAAACCTTTGGTGGTATTTCTGAACCCTTTAAATATTGTTCAGACAAAACTTAAAACCTAAGATCCACCAAGTCGAAACATTTTGATTGAATTGTTGATGTTGATGTTGATACTTTCTTCTCCAGTTATATGATTTCAAAGAAAGAAGTTTTTTAACCAAGAAAATGAGTTACTAGTTGGAAGCTTCTGTGTGAAGGAAAAAATGAACTGGTTTCATCTAAGACATTTCCCACAGAGCTTCTGAGAGAGTGCCCAAAAAGCCACAATGAGATTCTTTGTATGTAACAGAATATGAGATACAGGTAACAAAATTACCTGGAGGAATTTTTATAGAAATGACCACTTGTATGTATGCTATAGAATTTACAATTTGACAGTTAGTCTGGATGGCTGCCTTCTCATGCATTTGTGTCTACCACTAACCAATGAAGTACTTTTTGTTAACTAGGAAAGGGTGTCTTCTCTGGTCCAAACTCTCATTAGCATGAAGAAAATGTTGGCCTTTTCACTAGAAGTACACGACTTGGGGTATGGCAAGGGTTAGATTCAAGTGCACACATCCTTCTGAACTAAGCTTCTTCATGTAGCAGATAAACTAAAGTGTCAGAAGCTCAGAAAGCCAGTGTCCTCTGGTTTAGGAAAATAGAACCATCTAATTTTCACCTATAGTCAGTGAAATGCTGTTTAATGGTTTTGTATTGTGCTAATGTAGCTGAGTTCTATGTTTTCTAGAGTGTGTTTTCCTGCATAACTAAGTTAAGGTTAGTCACACAAAGTTTTGTGAAACTGGTGAAATGGAACAGGTACCCCTCTGAGGAGCATGCCAGGTCCCTCAAGCATGAAAGTAAAGAAAAATCTTGAGTTCCTTCAAGGGAAATTCTAGGCACCTAGCTATGCCTGAGAAGTAAATGAACAACTTGATAAACAAGAAGATAATCATAGCTTAAAACGATAGCCAAGGAACTTAAAGTCATAAGATATTTGGTTCCCCATAAGAAACTGATGATAACATCTTAATATATGTCCCTGAGTTATTTTTCAGAAACCCCGACCCCACCAAGTGGAAAATGCCATCAGCTAGCGTGTAGAACTCAGATAAGGGGAAACTGAGGACTCAACTGTGACTACCATTATTAGTTCCAATTTTTCCCTTGCCATGGGACCTGGAGGAAGTCATACCCATAAGCCAGACCTAACGTTCTTTTCCTGCTGACTCCAAGTCTTTACACAAACTTTTGCTTCTTTAACAAATTACAAATCAGAAAATCTACCTATGACCTGTAAGCCTTCACTTCAAGATGTTCCACCTTTTAAAGTCAGATCAGTGTACAGTCTCATGTACTGATATATGACTTTGCCTGTAACCTTTTGCCTCCCTGCCTTTAAAAACTCTTGCATGTAAACTATTGGGAGGTTAGGTCTTAAGCATTAGCTGCCCAGTTCTCCTTGTTTGTTGCCCTGCAATAAATGCTCAACTTTCTCTTAATACAAATCCCAATGTTAGTATTTGGCTTTGCAGCTCTGGGTGGACAAACACAAGTTAGGTTCAGAAACACTGGGAAGTATAAGGAAGCAGCAGACATTACAGAAAGTTAATACAGAGCCAAGATAGATTTTACTGATCATTTCAACCCCCTTGTTGACATGGAGTGGCTCCAGATTCTTCCAAATTACCTCCTGCAATGACTATAGGCTCCAGGTTAGGTACATATACAGCTTCATGCAAAGGGCATTGGATTTTTTGTTTGTTTGCTTGTTTTCTTTTCCAGATTGCTGCATAGTCTGATTTAGATGTTGAATTAAAGAGCTGTGGATTCCAGTTTCTCCTGGAAGGCTTCAATTTGCTTACATGGGGCTATGCATTATCCATATTGACTCACCATTTTAGCAGCTTCCAGCTCATCTCTATGGGTGCCTATTTATCATAGAAGTTTCCACTTTTTTATTTCTCCTGTTTTAAGGGCACCTTTCTTCTCCCTTGTTTTCCTTAAAGGTAATTAGAATGCAATTTAATTAATTCCTCTACCAACCACATGAAACAGACATTTTTATACCCAGCTAATACGTAACAGAGGTAAACTGTAACCTGCATCTGTATGTCTCTGAATTTCATACTTTAGTGTGTGAATTACATACCCTCATGAGAAGAATTTATTAGCCCTGGATTCAAGTTCCTAATCTCCTTTGATTATGTTTCTCCAAAGTTCTAGAAGACTTACACCAATGTATCTGGTTCTATATGTCTTGCAGTTGAAAGGACCCTTCGAAACTCTGTTCTATCCATCTGCTGCTTTATTCTGGAATTTTTGAATTCCAGTAACTGAATATCTTGCATTTTTTATTTGTTTGCTTTAAAGCTTGGCAGAAGGTGGCCAATGAGAAAACGCAGAGTGTCAGTAAAAGCAAGAGTGGGTCACGGCTGTATACTATGATATGCGTTCATGACACTTGAAATAGAAACCAACAGGGATCAAAAGCTATGGAAAATTTTTTAAAAATACTTGTAAGAACAAAGACATTGGTGTTGGACTCCCTGCTGTTGTTCTGACTAGCTGTTATTCTTCCACTAATTTATGTTATATGCAAACTCATGAGTGTCTCAAAAGTGTCAAATAGCCTTGACAGTAATTTCAGAACATCCTCAATTCCTTGTCTGGGTCTGCTCAAAGTTCAGCATGACAGAACAAGCTTTGTTCACATCGAGGTTTTATGGTATGCATTTCTATTGTCTCTGTTTGAGCTATTCCTGTCCCCAATTCCAGTCCTACCTGAGTTGGTAAAATTAGAAACTGCTGGAGTTTGGATTATTCACTGTGTTACTCTGTGAAGGTCCTAGTATGCCTGCAAATGCCTTATTCCTTAAGTTGTTCAGTAGGATGCTTTAAGAAGAGAGAGAAAAAGGAGTAAATGTGCGTGTGTGTGTGTATGTGTGTGTGTATGCACTTTGATGTTGCTTCCAAACTCGCTGCATTACTCAGATGCCCCTTTTATATGGTTATATCCTGTCTGTAATGACAAATGTCCCCACTGGGAAGGCACCTGCTCCACGGGCCTATTTTGGGAGAGTTGGTTGAGCCAGCACTTTTACATTAACTGCCTAGTGCCTGCACTCTGCAGGCAACATCGCAGTTGAAGAGATACTACTGGGCAACATCCATCACAAAAAAGGCCAAGCATAAAATTTGTTCTAACACAGTGAAAATAGACTTAGGCAGCATTAAATTATATAAGATTCATTAGTGAATTGCTTTTATAAAAATGTATTCTTATTGAATGATCATGCTATTGATCTTTAATTTAAAGGTAGAAACCCAGTCTGCTTTTCGGTCTGTGAACAACTGGTATGTAGATACACATTTTTGCATTACACAATTAGTGAATGGAAATTCAAGTCCACTGTAGACCTAACTCCCTTCAAGTGAGAAACAAATAAATGCTGCTACTGGAACAGAAGGAAAGTAATTCATAAGTAATTGTTAACAGATATACACCAGTTCTTTAAAAAATTATCTGAAAAAAAAGACTAAGGAACAGAAAAAAAAATAATCTGACTAGAAACATTAACAAGATAACAGCAATAGGTCTCAATGGGCAACTTTAGAGGGATATCTTCTAGAAATTAAAGTACTGACACTTCATTATGGTCAAATAATTGGCTCTGATTTTTACCTGATTTTTCTTTTTTTTTTTAATCAATATTTTATGGTCAATCAATATTTTTTATTATGATATTGTGGGGTACAGTTAAGGGTTAGGTATACAAATACGCTTCGTTCAGGCACCCTTGTTGATAAGAGGTGTCTCCCCATCCCCAGACAGATATTTACTACCGTTAATCCCATCTCCCTTCCCCTTCCCCCCATAGTTTACAACCACTGTCAGTCATTTTCTTATAATATTACGTTGGATGTTCAAGGTCCACTATATGAGTGAGAACATGTGATACTCAGATCTTTGTTTCTGTGAGAGGTCACTCAGTATTATAGACTCTAGTTCCATCCAGGTTGCTGCGAAATTCATGATTTTGTTCTTTTTTTTGGCTGCATAGTATTCCATCGTGTATATGTACCACATTTTTTTAATCCAGTCCTCTTTTGATGGACAGCATGGTTGCTTCCAGGTTCTTGCTATTGTGAACAATGCTGCGATAAACATACGTGTGCAGGTATCTTTTTGATAGAGTGATTTGAGTTCTTCAGGGTATATTCCCAGTAGGAGGATTGCGGGATCATATGGGAGGTTGATATTTAGAGCTTTTAGGAATCGCCACACTTTTCCACAGAGGTTGCACCAGTTTGCACTCCCACCAACAGTTTAGGAGTGTTCCCTTTTTGCCACACCCTCTCCAGCAACTGTTAGTTTTGAGTTATTGGTAATTGCCATTCTGACTGGAGTTAGGTGGTATCTCAGTGTGGTTTTGATTTGCATCTCCCCAATGATTAGTGAGGTTGAACATTTCTTCATGTGTCTGTTGGCTGCTCGGATGTCTTCCTTTGAGAAGTGTCTGTTCATATCTTTTGCCCACTTAGATTTGTGACCAGGCTTAGGTGGATCAGGTACATACCTCATTTACTTCAGGAAGACTCATTTGCTCCAAAACAATCCCACTCACCAATACACCAGTCCCATTGCAGCAGCACCAAACGTCCATGCTTTAGCTGTCTGATTATCAAATTCCTATTTTCTAAACAAATATTTTCTGGAATTAATTTAACTTTTGTTAAGAATTGCCTGGAAGACATTTTTTCAGACACTACCTTCAAAGTAGCAATGTTTTAGTCACTAAGAACTTGTTCCTGATAAGACTATCAAAGCATATTCTTCAGTAACTAGGCAAGAATGTGTGTGTGTGTGTGTGTGTGTGTGTGTGTGTGTGTGTAGAGAGAGAGGAAGAGGGAGAGAGAGAGAGAGATAAGAAAAGCAAGATTGATAAAGAGGAGGAGGACAAGGAGAATGAGGAAAAGTAGGAAGAAGAAGGGAGAAAGAGATGACAATTTAAAGAAAACTGAATGCAAATAAAAAGATAGCATATGTTGCAACAAATAAGCATCCACTGTAATTTTTTTTGATGCTAGAATTGGGTTTTCTTGGACATGAGTGGTGGATCAAGAATATCTACTTCTGTTCTCTCTCTCAGGTTAGTCAGTCTGATACTTTTCCAAGGCCCCATGTCTTAGCACTGTCACATTGGGCCTTAGCCCAATATATGAATTTGGAGGACACACACATTCAGGCCATAGCAATCATCAATGGTCAGCTATTTTATCAATCATGCCTACACAATAAAACCTTCATAAATCTACAAAAGGACAGGTTTCAGGGAGCTTCTGGATAGTTGAATATCTGGAGCTTTCTCAAAGGTGGTGCACCTAAAGAGGGTATGGAAGCTCTGCTCCCTCTCTCAGTACCTCACCCTCTGCATTTTTTCCATCTGGCTGCTCATCTGTATCCTTAATAATGTTCTTTATGATAAATGGGTAAACATAAGTAAAGTGTTTCACTGAGTTCTGTGAGCCACTCTAGTAAATTAATTGACCTGAGGAGAGGGTCATGAGAACTCCCGATTTATAGCTAGTCAGTTATAAATACAGGTCATAACCTGGGACTTGCGACTGGCATCTGCAATGAAGGGCAGTCTTGTGGGACTCAGCCCTCAACGTGTGAGATTTGACACCATCTCTACATAGACAGTGTCAGAATTGAATAGAATTAGAGGATACCCAGCTAGTGTCTGCTGCAGAACTGCTTGATATCTTGGGAGAAATCCCACATATCTAGTGTCAGAAGTAGTGTATTGAGAAATATGTGAGTAGATAAGAAAAAACAGCTTGTTTCTTCCTGTTACAGTGTCTGATAAAGAGATTATTTCCACCCATCCCTGTGCATGCATGTGCACAAGAAGGAACACACATGCTGACACACATACAATACAGAGAGAGTCTCCATTCTGCAAAACAGACATCTGTGCACAAATTAGGTTAAGAAAAGACCTCCAAACATTAGAACACATGTTTTTTGTTGTTATTGTCATTGCAGTTATTATTGTTTGCTTTAATATGTCAGTTGTCCAGTAAAAAATAAGGGCTTATCACATTATACATTGAGATCAGGGATCTCAATGTCACATTATCCTTAACCTCGGATCTCAACTGGGAATGAGTCTACCTCTATCCAGTGGGCATTTGGCAATGTCTGGAGGCATTCTTGGTATTCACAGCTTGAAGCAAGAAACCTGCCCTGAATTGCTACTGAAACCACCCCTACAGGGTTAACAAGGATTATATGTCAGGTTCTGGGCAAAAATATTGTTATAATTAAGCATAATCAGGTTGCCCTTTGGCCTATTTCCTTGTTGCTAAAAGTCATGCAGCATTAGGTAGAACATTTGCATCTCCTTTGTTCTGGATAGGATTTCTGATGTTAGGATCCTAAAACTGCTTAGGAATTGATTAACATCCCACTGTTCCTATAGACAGGCTCTCTGACATTAGAGTAATAGGTCTTTTGTTTAAGAATTACTTAAAGTATTTTTTAGATCCCAAATTCCAGCAACCAGTTTGAGGACACCACAGTCTGATCCAATAAATCAGCTGTTATCCCTCATGGTTAATTAAAGATGAGAGGCAGAAACTGGGAGAAAAGTGAATGTTTAATTTCTGTAACCAGCTCACAGGGAGATGGGTCAGCATCATTACCCAACAAACAAACAAACAAAAAAGAACCTCCACTGAAAGCAACACAAAGTCATTTCAGCATTTATACCCAAAATTCATAGTCCTTCACCCACCCTGAGTTTGAAGCCTACATGCAGTTTTAGTATGACTCAGAATTTTCTGACCATGAAATTCTTCTTATCATGCTAACACTTTAGGTAACATTTTGGAATTTACAACAGTTTTTTTTCCATAGTTTTCCAGAGGAAGGGGCATACAATTAAAACATTTGGAAGGAAGGGAAAGTCACAACAGTTTAAATGATAGCTTTAAAGCATGGAACCAGCCATGATGCCCATTGAAACTGGACTGGATAAAAAAATATGGTACATATACATGATGGAATATTATGCAGCCATAAATAAGGATAAAATTATGAACTTTGCAACCACTTGGATGGATTTGGAGTCTATCATACTGAGTAATCTATCACGGAAACAATGAACTGAGTACCTCACTCAGAATTGGACCCTGAGCTGTAAATCGTTTTAAAACATAATTGTAACAATCTCTTATTCCCAGAGTCCTGGCCTACAACAGTCCAATGTCTTCATATTCCCAGATGGAAGGGAGGTGGGCAATGCTCACACCAGGCTTTCAGGTACATTCCCACCAGCCTTGAACCATTCTTTATATCTCCAAATCACCAGGTGGTCTGGCATAGCTGACTGTCTCCTCTCCAGCACTCACAAGGGCCCACTAAGTAAGACTGGCCCTCCAGACCAGTCAGGCAAGGCTGTGCTAGGAGAGAAGAATGGTGGGGAGGAAAAATGTGCATGTTTATATTTAAGCAGCTTCTACCTGTAACCCAATTCAGTTCCCCCAAAAATATTTCTTAATACAAGTTTTTAAGTCTTTTTAAATGACTATTCTAACATAACCAAAATGGCCCTTTTCAGCCAGTAACAATGGCACTTCGAAATTTGCATGTTTGTTGATGAGTCGGTGGTTAATTGATTAGGTTGGTTTTCCATACACATGTACAGAGTCTATTTCTTTAAGACTTCAAAATGATGGTCCTGTAGACATTTACCTCCCCACTACCCATCCACTGGACTGTTTTCCTCTAAAGGTCTTGATTGATCTCTGCACATTTGGGAGGGACATGATCACTTTATTTAGCTCACTCATCTGACTGCTCTCCTGTCCGCTTTACTAACAATGCATTTCTTCTCTCAGTGGGAAAAACAAACATTTGCAAAGAGGCAGGTGTTGAAGAGAGAAAGGAGAGAGGAACAAGTTCTGGCTGCTGGGACTGACCTTTCGGCAATTTTGATAGACACAGACCTTAAGCCCACGGGAACACTCATGCACCACAACAACCCCAAGGCCCAGCTATTTGCTGTGTACTGGCTTATATTCTTTACTTTAAAAAGCAGTATGTTCTTTAAGTCAGTCTGAAGATGTTTGCCTTTACTACCAGAGAGTTGGGTGGCATTTTTCATGTCATGCCGTGCTATGTCTCATTATGTGTGAACTTTGTTTTTTGCTACGGAAAAAAAAAATTGTAAAGACTCATTGTTTTGCCTGAAAGAAAAGTAAGCTTCAAGGATTTTTAGACATATTGGCTATAAAAGCCCTCCTTCCCTCTTGAGGGGACCGTTTCCTGTGTCTATGATGATTTAAAGACTTAGAAAAACATTTCAGGTAAAAAGTCGACATTGGGAAGACAATCTCTTTGGACAAGGTATGTATTCAGTTTGAATGGTACAGAATGTGCTAACTGATTAAAAAGAAAAAATCAAGAAGGCTAGGTTTGTAACATGATGCATTCCAAGCCCCAGAATTTTTTTTTTTTTAATCAGTCTCTCTTCTTCACTGGGGCACAGTAAAATGGCCTCACTTTAAATTGCTCTGTGGACGGTATAAGCACCTTGAGCCATTGCACTGGCTGAAATCTGATCAGGAATTTCCTGCACAGGCTAAATCTAGGGAGAGGATTAAGGCAAATGCAGGCTGACTTTTTAGGGTTCATCCTAAATGCTACCTTTGCTGTGATACCTCCTCTCCTCTCTCTAGGTGGGATTAGCATCTCTTTCCACTTCACTTTCAAGGCACTTCTTATAGCACTTTATTACTGATCATTCATAGACCATTTTTCCCATATAAATGTGAGAACCTTAAAGACGGCAGCAGGACCTTACTTCTTTGTGCAAATGTTAAAAACGCTATTGCTCAGTAAATGCTTATGAAATGAATGAATGAATGGGAACAACAGCTCACACTTACATTCAGCTTATCATGTATCAGTCACTGCTCTAAGCCCCACAACTCCAAAAAGGAGGGTAATTTAACTGAGGTCACCCAAGTAGAAAATGGTGAAGTGAGTCCTTAAGGTTTTAATGTATTAGAGATTTTTGCCAAAGACATCAAGTTAATAGTTCAAGAGTAACAATTATGGGAATGTGACATGCCAAAGCCAGTTGATCTTCAGAAACTAGATATAAATCAAAATAATGCACAACATTGAACAAATGCCCTGCTGAGTGTCAGCAGACAAAGACCTGAGCCATATTACTATAAAATTACCAAATAAAATTCAAGATGTGGAATATCATGGCAAAAAGTCTCAGGCATATAATTCTGAGTATGGGCAGATATGCAAAAGGAATATAAAAGCATGTCACACAGGCATACATGTACAAATTCTAAAGACTATATTCTACAAGACTCTGCAGTTTAAAATTCATGGAGAGAGCTGAGAAAGACTTAATTTATGCACCTTCCAGCCATGTTCAGAGAAGGAATCCAGTACTGCTTCCAGGACTCAAGAGGTTTAGTCTGGGAGGAATAAGGGTGAGGAAAAGTAAGATTCTCCTTTTAGAGAAGACAGATGTGAAAACCAGGAACTTAGCCTCTGTGAGTAAGCATTCTAAACAACATTAAGAAAGACACAACAGGACCAAATTTTTAATTGTTCCACTTGTTCAATTATTTATTCATGTATACATTCATTTATTTATTCTTTCTACAAATGAGTACTGATCATCCATTAGAGCAGCACTTCTCAAACTTTGATGGGTGTACAAACCCCCCAAGGATTATTTTTGAGCGCAGATTCTGACTCAATAGGTCTGGGGTGAGGTCTGAGATTCTGCATTTCTATCAACCTTCCAAGTAATGTTGATGTTGCTGCTCTGTGGACAGCATTATTTGAGGCACAGGGGATATTAAGATGAATAGAGCACAGTCTTTCCATTTCAAGGAATACCTCTACTAAACCGGGAGGAAAACCAATGAGAATTTCTTCACAAGTGTGTTAATTCTCCAAAAACAAACAAACAAACACCAAAAACTGTGATGCTGGGGGGCGGGGAATATACTTTGTATCTTGTCTCTACATGACTATATACATATGCATATACAGTTTGAGTATCCCTTATCCAAAATGCTTGGGACTAAAAGTGTTTCAGATTTGGGATTTTTTTTCAGATTTTGGAATATTTGCATTATACTTATGGGTTGAGTATTCCTAATCTAAAACTACAAAATCTGAAATGCTCTGATGAATACTATATTTGAAAATCATGTTGATGCTCAAAAATATTTTAGATTTTTGAAGCATTTTGGATCTGGGATTTCGTGATAAGGGATGCTCATCTGTACATCTTTACCCATGTGATAGAGGATAATTATTCTTTAATCATATCTGGTTTGGAACTTGTTATGAGAGGATTCAATCTCTCACATTTTCAGTGGTCTATTCTCTGAACAGTACCACTATACTGCCATCTAGGAACATGAAGGACTATGTGTGTGAATTGTCCTAACTCAAAATGAGGGTAAGAATACTCAGGGTATTTGTACACAGCCTCTCTGGCTTTCATATTCGCCTGGGCAGTGCATCCTGAAGATCTGCCTTGACACAGCTTGTCCTGCTGGAATTCTCTGCAGAAGCCTGGGGAGCTGACCACTTTTGTCTCAGTCAGAACCTGGTAGGCCTTTCTGGCTGATTTGGCCTAACTTTTGTTTTTCCTGGTACTATGCACTCTGAGTCAGCACCATGTCTTCCCTCTGTTACCAAACTAAACTTGGGTCAACCTGGCTGGTGCAGAAAAGTCAAACAGTGACATTGGAATTTGCAGTGAGGAAAAGCGAAGCATTAATTACAAAGCACCACGCAAGGACTCTTGGGCAGCTAACACTTAAGACCTGAACTTCATGATGGCTAATATATAAGGGTTTTTAAAGGCAGAGAGGCCAGGCTCGGTGGCTCAGCCTGTAATCTCAGCACTTTGGGAGGCCGAGGCAAGTGAATTGATTGCCTGAGCCTGTAGGTTTGAGACCCACCTGGGCAACTTGGTGAGGTCTCTACAATAAATAAAAAATTAGCCAGATGTGGTAGCGCGAGCCTATAGTTCCGGCTACTTGGAAGGCTGAGGCGGTGGGATCTCTGGGGCCCAGCAGGGCGAGGTTGCAGTGGCCGGGACAGCCACCAGTCTGGGTGACAGAGTGAGATTCCAACTCAAAAAAATAAAATAAAATAAAATAAAAAATAAAGGCAGGGAAGCCAAGTTTACAGGGAAAGTCATAAATCAATATTTAGAGGCTACACACTTTGGTTTATCCTAAAAACGTGGAACATCTCAAATAGGAGGGTCACAGGTCATAAGTAGATTTGAAGAGTCTCTAATTTGCAATTGGTTAAGGAAGAGAAACTTTATCTAAAAACTTGGAGTCAGCTGAAAGTAATGTTAAACTCTGGCTGGCAAGTATGACTTCCTCCAGTCCCCTTAGGAATAAATTTAGAACAAAGAATGGCAGTCAGAGTTCAGTCCTCAGTTCTTCCTTATCTGAGCTCTATGTGCCAGTTGACAGCATTTTCCATTTAGTGGGGCACTGAGTTTCTGACAAACATCTTCAGAGCATACATTAAGATGTTATCTTTAGCATCTATAGGAATGAAACATTTTGTGACTCTAACTTCCTTGGGTAGTTTTAAACAACTATTACTTTCTTGCTTATCAAGTTGTTCATTTACTTCTTAGTGCTAGCTAGGTGCCTGGAATTTCCCTTGAAGAAATTCAAGGTTTTCCTGTATTTCCATGCTTGATGGGAGAAGTGGTTCAAGTCCCTAAGAGGGGTCCCTCTTCCATGTTACCTCTAGTCCCTGCCAAGTTGCTATAGGTGTGTCAGAGGTGATCATATCCCTCACCACAGGGATACCCATGACAGCCCCATGACACTTCATTCAGCTTTCCTCCCCCATGCTACCCTTTAAGAGTCTGTTTCAAAACAAAATTTCAGCAAATTGATTTGAATGATCTAATTGGCTTTTATTAATGATTCATGAATCAGACAGTGTCTCATCTAGAAATAGACAGGTGCTCAACTGGGCATGGCAGAACAGTTGGCTTTTGTAAGGTAGCTTGAGCAGGAACAGGAAAATTGAATAATTTAAAAAGCAGATTGGTCAATATCAGGTTACTTCAGGTTTCTATCCTTGTAAGGGTTGAAGCAGAGGGAACTTGTTTGCCATGCTGGCTCAGGTTGACAGGACCCATTCTAATTGGAAAACCCTGTACATTTGGAGACATTCCTATGTCCTTAAAGTTTCAGTTTGATTATGTGGCACTTTGCATGAGTGACTCCATTTTGATTTGGTCTGTTGAGTTTTAGTACAGGAACTCAGTCCAAAACAATGACCTCCCATAAATTTTACTTAATCAGTAGATGGAACTGCTAGTGTCCCATCAGTGTCTCTCAGAAAGCAAGAACAACACGGGAATCTCTCAGGTCTCTTCCACCACACCTTTATACTATGCTAGCATGTGTACTTTAGATGAAGATATGTTCCAGGACAATGTAGAAAACAGTTTCCTCAAAAAGCCTCCAGTGATGTTCAAGGCATAGACAACCTCTTTCCATAGGTTGCAACCCCACCACAAACCTGGACCAAAGCACCCACAGGAAAATAAGAGCATTATTTTGTAAACCAGTGGCTCTTTTTCCACTTCTTTGTCTCCCTTCTGTCAATCTAAACTAATAAAAAAAAAGTAAGAATGTAGTTTAAAGAGAGTTTATTCAAATGCAAAGTTAATGATGAGCCTCCTGGGAAGAACAGATTCCGAAGAATGGAAGTCAGTGTTCCAAAGTGTAGAAATTTGGGATCATTTATATAGACCAAGTTAAGGGAATGTTAACAGAAGAATTTCAACATCTGGCTATGTAAGGCTTAATGCATAGTTACAATAGTGTGATTGGTTGAGGTGGTCTTTTTTTGTTGGAGAAAGGTATATCTAACATTTCACACTGAAGATGAAACTGTCACGGGGTCTTGGGCACCATTTGTTCTGAGTTCGGTACAGAACAATAAAGGAGACAATTAAACTATAACAAAGAGCAGTAACTGGAAAGTGGGAGAGGTCTGGTCTCTGGTTGTCTCTCCATCATTTACAAAAACAAGGAATACTTCTCAACATTGCAGTGGCATTCTCCTGATAGAATAATTGTATTAAAGTCAATATGATTAGTCAAGGTGAGCATAAATCCAGAACATAGTCATCACATGCCATTATAAGTTTTTGTCATGCATTTTATATGCATTAGCACATATAGGTAACATACTACCATGCACATTTGTATCCATATATGTACCAAGTACATAGTGAAAGGGTTTAGTCTTTTTGCCTCAGCACAACCATTAGAAAGCATTCAAACATTCTACTACAGAACTAGCAGCAGCCTATCCCATCCCCCCTCCACAAATCTCCTTCAGATGCAAGACCAGGACAGCCCAAGCATTCATGGTTTAGCATAATAATATCTAGTAAACTTTTAGATTTCTTGTCAAGGCCGAAGATCAAAGGGCACCCTTTGGCTAGCCAAAGTCATAAAAGTAATAATATGACCACCCCACCTTTGGTCAAGGAATTAGTGAGTTGCAAATGTCTGAGTTAGTGAATTGCAAATGTTTAACAAGTCTTTTGCAGGAAATCCCGCCCAGGGTTAGCCTAATCAGTCCTTTGTGACCTACGTGACACAGATAAGCCGCACCATGGCAGCAATCATGTGACTAACCCACCCATCTGCCTGCTGTCCACCTCCTGACTTCAGTACCTGCACTTGCCTGTCCCTTTGTGATGATGTGGAAGCAGACCACCACTCAATCACCTTAGTGATCTTCCCCCATCAAGGGGAATCGTTAAAAGGACTCAACCACAAGCAACCAGCAGCCGTTGCCTTGCTAGACTCTGGTGTGGCCATGTGCTCTTTGAGCTATGGCTGTCGCCCTGTCGCCCTGTCGCCATGCTTCCTGGCTTTGGCTCACTCCCCCACCTTGGAGAGGTGAACTTCTGTCTTCCTTCTCTTTCTCTCTCTAAATTACTTTTAAATAAACCTTTCTTTCTTTGCCTCTTTGTGTGTTGCAATTCTTTGCAATAACTCGGATCTCTGGGTTACCGGTGCTGTGCCTCTCCAGCATGCCACCCTCACCCTATCCGGACCCTAACACAAAGTATAAATAAATATATAAACTAATATATAAACTTTCTCTGGAGTCAAGCTCTTAGGAAATGCTGCTGACTGGGTGTTTTTTAGTTTGCTTTGTTTTAGCACCCGAATTAGCATTTAGGCCATGTCAGAGTAAGTGAAGCAGTTAAGCCACTCACAATTGGAAATAATCTTTGTCATCATTGATCAGAGATCTTTAAATCTTTTGAATACATACTGCTCTACAGTAACATAATGTACTAATCCACTTCTGGAACCACATAACTCTATTTCTCTTTTCTATATAATCCATTCCTTTCCAAACTGCAATGCACTGAGCAATCAACAATCTAATGTCATTGTGTTCTGAACAAATACACTTCAATTTCAATCACAATGCACAAACAGAGATTGATTCCAAAGATGGCAAAACATGGCAAAGAGATGAAAGCAAATAAACACTTGTGTAGTCTTTTAAAACATAATACAAAAGCAACACATTCAGATACCCAGAGAAACATTTTTAACCTACTCTATCATTTCTAAATTCTACTAGCTGTTTTTTCTCATTCTTCCTAATCCAAACAATGTAATTATCAACACATTTTTTTAACTTACTATTAAATAAACTGTTATGGCTTTGACTATAATAGCAAAAAATAAGTTAACGCTCAAAATATCAATTCTTTTTTTAATGATCAAATAATCCATGCCCAAGTCAATGGACAAAACTGTGAAAATTAACAATCATATTTTATGAGAAATTTTCAGTAACATAGGACAATATTTTGGTGAAACATTCAGGGGGAAAATAGTATACTATTTATGTATCTATTGTGTATACCATTTTATTAAAATTAGCAATAGGTAGATAGATGATGGATAGAAACACACACACACACACATACATATATACTCTGATACATAAATATTAGAAGAAAACAAATTTTTAAGCTATAAAGAGATATATCAAAATCGTAACAATTTAGTGATGTGTGGAGGAATTTTTCTAAAGAATTATTTTTACAAAAGTGTTAATGAACACTCTAAGCATCAATACACCTTGATAATCTGAGTTACTACTTATGACTTTTTCCTACATATGAAATTTGGGTAACTATGTGCTCATTTGTGTGTCTGGGCCGGCCCATTCAAGTTATCTGCTTATATTGGTTCTAACCAATAATTTTAAAGAGAATTTTATGTCCAATAATTAACAGAAGATCTTATGCTCAGGACCTTTCCAATCCCTACCCTATATACCTCTTCATATGGCTGTCCTTTTGTATCCTTTAAAATATTCTTCATAATAAGTTGGTAATAGTAAGTAAATGTTTCCATGAGTTCTATGAGCTGTTCTAGCAAACTGTCAAACCCAGGGAGAAGATCGTGAGAGTCTCCAATTTGTAGTCAAGTTAAATAGAAGTTGTGGGCAACCTGGGGACCCACTACTTCCTTTTGGAGCCTAGAGTAAAAGTGGGTTATCTTGCCGGGCTCCGTGGCTCAGTCTGTAATCCCGCGCCTTTGGGAGGCTGGGGTGAATGGATTGCCTGAGCCCGTGGGTTCGAGACCCACCTGGGCAGCGAGACCTCATCTCTACAATAAATCAAAAAATCAGTCGGGCATGGTAGCACGCGCCTGTAATTCCGGCTACTCGGAAGGCTGAGGCAGAAGGATCGCCGGAGCCCAGCAGGTCGAGGCTGCGGTGGCTGGGAGCGGCCACTGCACTCCAGTCTGGGTGACAGAGTGAGACTCCAACTCAAAAAAAAAAAAACAAAAAAAGCAAAAGTGGGTTATCTTGTATGCTGTTTTATGAGACTAAGCCCTAAACTGTGGGTCTGAGATACCTCCAGTCAAATAGTATCAAAACTGAGGACACACTGTTTGTGTCAGTCAAGAATTCAAGAATTGGTTGGTATGAGGGCAAAAACCCTAAAACATACATATGTTGTCAGAATTGCTTAGAGTGTCGAAAATCAGTTTGTTTCTTTTCTTTTCTTTTCTTTTTTTTTTTTTTTTTTGAGTTGGAGTCTCACTCTGTCACCCAGACTGGAGTGCAGTGGCCGCTCCAGGCCACTGCAGCCTCGACCTGCTGGGTTCAGGTGATCCTTCCGCTTCAGCCTTCTGAGTAGCTGGAACTACAGGTGTGCGCTACCACACCCAGCTAATTTTTTTTTTTTATTTATTGTAGAAATGAGGTCTCTCCAAGTTGCCCAGGGGAGTCTCGAACCCGCAGGCTCAGGCAATCCACTCACCTCAGCCTCCCAAAGCGTGGGATAACAGGCTGAGCCACCGAGTCCATCTTATTTTCTTTTTATAAGGCTAGTTTGGGAAACAAACTCATGGCCTAAGGTCCCCTTTCTCATCCTGTTTCCTGGTCTTGGTTCTCTTGAGCCTCAGAGAATAATACCCCAAAGTATGGTGCTTTGGCATTTCGAATGAACGAAAATTGGAGACCTTAGAATCTGCCTCCAAATCAAAGATTTTACTAATCTTGTTTCTCCCCACAAAGCACAGGGAGAATCTCTCTCTCTCTCTCTTTAGAAGTTCCGTTATTGGATAATGAAAAATTTCTTACGAAAGAAACGCAGTTAAGATCCCCTCTCTAGAAATCTTATCAAATAACCAGAGAAGATTAACCTCTAGAGAAAAGAAAAGACTAAGGGCAGCTTCAGGAGATTACCTGGGAGACTTCCTTTGTATAATAAGTTCACCCTTGTTCACAGTGCAGTTCTGCCCCTCACCTTCCCTTCACCTCCTCCAAAGCTCAGAGGAACTTTGTTCCAGGACACTTTCTGTTCTTTGGGCTCATTTATTTCCCTTGAAAACCATTAACCACCCCTCACAATTGCCTACATCTCTCACTTCCCTCTCTTCCACAAAGAGTATTTAAGCCTCAATTATCTGGCCATTCTTTGATTCTCATATTTTGTATATTTCTGTGCTTACACACATTAATAATTTGTATGCATTTTTCTCCTGTTAATCTGTTTATTGTCAGTTCATTTCAACAGTCTTGAAACTTCAGAGGGGAAAGGAAACTTTTCCTGTGTCCTTACAGTTCCAACCATGTTTGCCCTTTTCCCTTCTCTTTTCTCCATGCACAGACATTTACTTTCTAGTCGTGAGATTTTAAGAAAACTACTTAATATAATTTTGCCTTATCTTCTCAATCTGTAAAAAGGGAATAATAACAATAAAGCCTGTTTTGTTTTGTTTTAGGAAGATGTAAGCCTCTGCACAGAGACTGGTACCTACTAAGTAATTAATGACCTTCATTTAGTATTGTGAATCAATCAGAGTATTCCATTCCAATGGGTTGACACTCTTTGGTTCTCTTCCCAATATGTTCTAAACCAGCCATTGTCAATATTCAGAGATATTCAGAAGTGGTTCATGAAGTGACATTCAGTCTTTATTCTGGAGCTAGTATGGGAGTTAGCTAGCTGTAGCCTGAGAAGCCATATTTCACCAGTGCCTGTTCTGTGTTCCCCTCAATTCAGGCGGCCATACTCATTCACTTCTATTTTGTTTGTGGTTGGTTTTGTTTGTTTGTTTGTTTGTTTTGAGTTGGAGTCTCACTCTGTCACCCAGACTGGAGTGCAGTGGCTGCTCCCGGCCACTGCAGCCTCGACCTGCTGGGCTCCGGCGATCCTTCTGCCTCAGCCTTCCAAGTAGCTGGAACTACGGGCACGCGCTACCATGCCCGGTTAATTTTTTTATTTATTGTAGAGATGAGGTCTCGCCTGCCCAGGCGGGTCTCGAACCCGCGGGCTCAGGCAATCCACTCACCTCAGCCTCCCAAAGGCGCAGGATTACAGGCTGAGCTACCGAGCCTGGCTTGTGGCTGTTTTTGTACCACAAATGTAGCGTATGTGTCTTGTCAATCAGCAAAATCTCAAATATTTATTATCTGGTACTTTATAGAAAAAGTTTGCTGAGCCCTGGGCTAGAAACTTGAAGAAGTCTATAGATAACATTTTTATTCTATATTCAAGGTTTTCCTCATATAGATTAATATAGTACCAAAATCTGCACAATTGCCTACATTTGACACCAAGTATAGCATCTCTATCCATTTGAAGTGCTACATGATGAGGTAATTGGTTAACTGTAAATGATGATTTATGATTCATGGGTTTAAATAACCATGGAGAAATGTAATTACTAAAGACATAAGTGGGGAAATAGCACTAATCGAATTCCTGCTACACAATAAATTCCCCAGCTGAGTCAATAATGCCATTTTTTAGTAGCAAAGATGACTAAAACAGTGACATACTAATTTTTCCTAGAATCATCTCCTATTTCATTGGCTGCATAATTATAACTCTCCATGATTCTATTTCATTTCATTGTAGCATACTCATTTTATCATGAATCTCCTCCAGGAGATTTCCCAGTGATCAGTGCTTTTGCTAAGAACAACTTCCATATTTGTAACATTCCTTGATTCAGCACGGCACAACTGTGGTTTTATGAATAACTCAAATGCAAAGAGTAAAAAAAAGCGGACGAAAATTGATGAAGGGTGGTTTAGAATGTGAGCCGGAGGTGAAAAGACGTCTTTGATTAACCTAACTCTGGGAGACAGTGATGTGCATTGTAAGTTATTGGAGAAGACGTTATCATTTCTCTTTTCTAAATGGACACCAGCATTCTCCTTTTTCTTATTGTGTGGCTGACAATTGTGAGTCCACAAGGCCTGGTTTTTTGAGAAGATTCACCAGGCTGCCTCAAACTTGCAAATTTGTACTGTTGTCATTCTATGTCAGCTGCTCCCTTTAGAAGCAGAATATAAGCATCATGCTAATGCTACCAGGCTTGGCCAGGCTTCAAGACCTATCTATCTACTCAAAAGGGTTTGTGCAAAGTTGAGGAACAATGGATGAATTCTTCATTGAAATGAACTAGCCACCCCTTAATGATAGGAAATAGAACGGAATCCTCTGGACGGGTTATAATCATTAAGGGGCACAATTGCACTCCCATTCTTGGCTCTTTAAGCTTGGACCAGAGTTTGAAAAGATTCAGTCCTAGAATGCTGGTTTCTGGAAGACTTTTTTGCTGACACCAAACAGTTTATTTGGGCTTTTGTTAGGGCTGCGGTGACTTATGTCTCTGGGAAGCATTCCTTTGCAAAATGTGATAACTTCCACCATGAACACAGACTGGTTTTAATGACAATAACTTGACATTATGGGTGGCACCATCAATTGCTAAGAAATTGCTACTGGGTGATAAAAGGTCTGTAAACTTAAAACCTGATATAATGGTGACTAAGAAGGAAAAAAAGACACTCTTGGGAAGCCATAATAATAAAAATGTCCAAGCTAGCGGTAAATTGGGACAAAGAAAATGCCCTTTTGGGAATAAAGTTTCTGCCTGAAGGGGGCATAAAACCTGTTCCAGGCTACCAGATATCAACTATCATTTGAGAGTTAAACCAATTATCTTCCATCCTTTTGGAAAATAAGATTCGAGTCTTTCTTTTCTATTTTTTTCCTTATAAGACAATAAAAGACTATATCATCACCAAAATCAAACCTAGAGGGGTTATTTGGGAATTCTCTTTACTTTCTGCTCAATTTTTCTGTAAACCTAAAACTTCTAAAAAAAATCTAGTAAATTGGAAAACTACAAAACACTTAGAAAGATGATTCCAACTCTATGACATTCTGGAAAGAAAAAAAAATTATGGAAATGTTAAAAATATCAGTAAAAAATTATATTACCAGGGGTTAAGGAGGGATTAATATGTAAAACTCAGAGGCTTTGAGGGCAGTGAAACTACTCTGTATGATACTGCAATGGGGGATATATGGCATTATACATTTTTTCAAACCCAAAGAGTGTATAACACCAAGAGTAAACCCTAATGTAAACAGTGGACTTTCGGTGAAAATGATGCATCAATGTAGGCTCATCAATTTTAAAAAATGTACCATCCTAGTGAGGGAGGAATTAATAATGGGGCAAACTATGTGTGGGGACAAAGGGTATATAAGAAATCTCTGTACCTTCTGCTCAATTTTGCTGTGAACCTAAAACTGCTCTTAAAAAGTAAAGTATATTAACACATACAATGAGAGACACAAAATCCTCATTAAAAAGTAATAATAAAGTGCATATACAAAGAAAAAAACCTCGACAATCAGAATGTTACTGGAGAGATGAAGAAAGCACTGTGGCTGTTTTGTTGGTAAAATTTGCTGGTTTTTAAGCTCAGAACTGCTATCACAGTTCCTTTCCCTTCATTTCCTAAGCCTGAGGCTGTTACACAGCTGTTTGCTGAAAATTTGAACAGATTCAAGTAAAAAAAAAAAAAAAAGAAAGAAAGAAAGAAATTGAAGTCAGCGCAATATGCTTTAGTCTTTCTTTGATGTATTTCAGCGATAGAGAAGTATCACTTGCTTTGGTAGAGTAGACCCTGAAATACCAAGTTCAAGGGAAGTGAGTCAGGCCATGCCATAATTATGTCCAAGTCTGATGAAATGTTGGTCAAAAGATGATGGGGAACCTCCTGGAATATGTCTGGTGAAGTCAAGCAGGATTCCCATACAAGGAGGAGATTTGGGATGCTAAGATGGAAATACCTATTAGATCCTTGGGATAAAATGTTGAATAAAGAGTTCAATCTTATTCACGTTGCTCATCTTTTCTTTCTAGATGTTCTATCTGTTCCCTAAAAATAAATGACAGCCACAGACTATGATATCCTCTAAGTCCTGCTGGTGCCGGAGCAATAGAGAAAGAACTGAAGATTTTGGGCCCTGGGTAATTCAAGGGTTTTCTTTCTCTGTGTCTGATTGGGACACTGTATACTAATACCCTAATGCTATACAGAGTGTGGCATCTGAGAATCTATCACTTCCATTCTTTCTGTGAACAGATAACCCACATTTGTAGCAGACATTCAGGTGATTGAATCTGTCTCTCTCCATTCAGGTCACAGAATCTGAACCTCCCTGGAAGGAGATAGGGAGAAAAACATGTCCTTTAGCTTGTTTTGCTTTTAGGGCACTCAGGTTTTCTAGCTTAGGATAAAGAAGTAGGTTACTCTTCGTACTTCCCAGATCAAATTAGCTCCCTCTAGTTCCCCCCCAATCTAAAATTATAGCTGATTACAAAAATGTCTCTATAACCCTTTTCACATACTTTTCTCAAAAACACGTGGAAATTGGTGGTTCACTGAGAACAGAATTCATGTTCTTATGGCCAAGGTAGTCGGCAAAGTTAGGGTCTTCTGTCCAGGTCACTTAGGTCTTTACTAAGAGCGCCTGTCAACTAATCATTTAAAGATGATTCTTGTCTTTGAATTAAATAATTGTGGCAGTCTTAATGTAATAATTATTTTATTTTAATACTCTAAAGTAAAAGGAGATAACTCCCACCCAAACTTCCCTGTACATCTATATGAAACAAACTCTACTAGCTCAGCACCTTTTTGTTTGCAAATGCACCCAATGTAAGACTGACTGCTTTCAGCAAAGTATGTCATACATTGGAAAGCAGTTTAAATACATTTAAATCCATACTTTCTTACTGAGATTAGGTGTTGAAGGCTTTAATTTTCACTTTAGTGAAACTTAAAAAAAAATACATTTGTACTTACTATCTTGCTAACAAGCGACCACATTTGGTCTTCACTAACTTCAATGCAGTATTTATTTTCATAAAATCGTGGGTTTTTGCTAAAGAACGTTTGCAAATGAACCCTAATTCATTAATAAATTATCCTGAGTGTATTTGAAATTGACAAAAAAATTATTTTATCAACCATTTAAAAATAAAATTCCATTTGACTTCTAAAAGTTAAATATTCCATTTCTTGTCAAGATGAAGAAAAAAGCAGTTTGTCATTTTCATCATGTTTAACTTGAACAGAGCTTCTACTTGACATGTTAACTTGTTAACTTTTGTATATCTGAATCAACAGGACTTTCACCTTTTAATTAAACTAGGTACTTCAAAAGCTCTGACCTCTTTGGGCATGATTCTTTTCATCTTACTCCGAGTCTCTTCCCTCAGTGGGAGTTGATTAATAGTGCTACAGAAGTTTTGCTAGCATGATTTCTTAGATCTTCTAATAACTGTATGAGCTTGAATATGCTTCCCTTTTATAATCTATCAAGTGCTGAAAGTTTAAAAAAAAATCCTGGCTTTTTTCAAGGATTTTCTGCTTTCTTTGATTATACAAATCTGTTGTATATGGTGCTTAAAGGCTAGTTTTTCTCCACATTGTTGATGAGTAACTATTTCAGCTGGCTTTTGAGTGACAAGTACAGCACACCATCACTCTCAGTTTTCCTTAGGACCCTTTAGAAAAATTAGGTTGGAAGATTTTATATATACAGGGATAAAGATATAATTAGTTATAATTATAATATACCGATATAAATTAGTTACTATAAATTATATATAATATATAGTTTATGTAAAACATATATAATGTGGTGATATAGTTATTATATGTGTTTGTATGTGTATGTATATCTCTAGAAAGAAATTTTTAAGTGAACCAAGCATTGAAATTTAAATTCAAGAATAATATATTTTGTAAAAAAAGGGTCAGGGACATGTGGTCTAAAAGTTGGTTATATAATATGGATCTAGTTAGCAGAAAATTCCAGCAGACACCATATGAAATGGTCACAGTATACTGTCTCATTGCAATTTGTTTATGCAGTTATTTAAAAGTTTTTTTCTTTATTAAAATTCTCTACCTTGGGACCTGGTGCAGTGACTCATGCCTATGATCCCAGCATTTTGGGAAACCAAGGTGGGAAGATCACTTGAGCACAAGAGTTTGAGACCAGTCAGGGCAACATTGCAAGTCTACCATATCTTCAAAAACAAAACAGAAACAAACACATTAAAAAAGGCAGGTGTGGTAGCGCACATCTGTAACCCTGGCTTCAAAATTCAAGGCTGCAGTGAGTCATGATTGTGCTACTGCACTTCAGCCTGAGTGCCAGAGTGAGACTCTGTGTCTACCTTGGACAGATTTTAAAGTCAGATTACCATAAACATTATTCATTTATTTATAGCTATATGTGTCTAAATAGACACACACAACCACCTATATATAATATATACACAAATATATTAAATATAGACATATATATGTTCCTTCATAGAAGATATGTGTGTGTTTATATGTGTATGTGACTGTGTGTGTATGTGTATATGACTCCAAATATACATATCCATATGTATATGTCCATATTTAATATTTTTGTGTATACATTATATACATATATGTGTGGCTATGTGTGTGTGAGTGTGTTTATACACAAGTATGCATATCACTAACAATGCCTTGAATTTAGGTGCATAAAATACATTTGAGTGTTGATTTATTTTGACTATAAATACAAAATAGCACAGGGAGATTTCTAGAAAGGGGAATAAATTTTTCCAGCTTTCTAAATGTTCTTTCTAAATCAAATATGTTCCTAATTTCTAAAATTGATATACAAGATTATGTATCTCACAATTTTATCAGGAACTTCCTGGAAATAGGCTTTAGTATATGTCTGATTATATTAATAAACACGTTATATTGACTTCTTTTCTTTTTTTTTGAGTCAGAGTCTCACTCTGTCGCCCAGGCTGGAATGCAGTGGCACGCTCATGGCCACCGCAGTCTCAACCTGCTGTGCTCATGCAATCCTTCTGCCTTCCAAGTAGCTGGAACTACAGGCGTGTGCCACCACGCTTGGCTCATTTTTCTTAATTTAAAGTATAAACGAGGTCTCATCAAGTTGTCCAGGTTGGTCTTAAACTTATGGGCTCAGGCAAACATCTCGCCTCGGCCTCCCAAAGTGCTGGGATTATAGGCGTGAGCCACTGCGCCCAGTCTGACTTTTTATTTTCAAGTAAATCCAAAACGAAGTCAAAACAATATTTTATTTTTCATCCTTGACCCAACTAGAAGGTAAAAGTGGCATGGAATCTTAGGAAATAAGATAATCAAAGAGGAAGTTAGGATCCCTATTGGGAAGTTTATTTCAACATTTCTTTATGAATACTTACAAGTTTGCAGAACAAATTGCAGAATAAATGCTGTGTTCGATTCCAGACCAGAGAAGGTATGCTTAATGTAGGAATAGCTCTGTATTTTGCCAACTCAGCAAATGACTGCAAAAATGTTCTTAGATTAAAACAGAAAATATTCTTTATAAAACACAAATTTGATTTTTAACTGGCTTTTTAAAACACATCAAAGAAGATATCATTTGATTCTGTAATCACAGTAAAATAGCTAAAATGAGTAGCAAGCAGAGCACAGAGGAAGACTGATGGAAAAGCAAGGACAGTTCAGCCAAAGTAATTCTCCTTTAGAACCAAAGTTCTAAAATACATACACCTTTTGAGACTACAGTTTCAGCAGAATTGGAGAGTAAAAGTCAAGTTTGGATACAGGAAGACAATCAAGGGAGAGTTTATTTGAATTAAATATAAATAGTCATACTACTAGATTCTCAAATGAACTGTTTCAAGGGAAGCTAAAGACAAAAGAAACTCCCTGCAATTAAAGTGCCTGCCAATCTGAGCTCCAAGAAGGTAGCCTTTTATACTTTTTGTTCACTCCTGTATCCCTCAGACCTAGAACCATGTCGGACACCCAGAACATCATTTAACAGATTCAAAATGACTCACTCGTATTTCTGTAGCCACATAATATTATAGTGAAACTACAGAATGCATAATGATCAAATCAAATCAAATCAACCAATTTAGTGTTTGTAGCATACTAAAGAAGAGGCATTTTTAAATCACACTGGTGTTAGCTGATTCTAGCTTTCTTAATAGAAGATGTGTGTGTGTGTTTGTGTGTGTGTGCCTGCCCTTACATTTGAGATAACTTCTTCCTAGAAATGATTGCTTGCTTCCTTGGGAACGCTATTATCTCTCTCCCATTACATTCCATAACTGTTAAAATTAGCCAAAATTGCCTAAAGAAGAAAATTGACCGAATCTGGAAGATAGGTGACTCAGGATGCAAAAATGGGAAACTGAATCCTGAGTTGGCTGAAGTCTGAGCTCTGGGGAGACAAGCTACTTTGAAAGAAATTTACTGCGAATTGAATGAATGCATGCAAAACCCGTGTTAAAATGAAGAGAAACGTGGATAGGCAATGTGGTAAGGAAGGTTGTAGTAACATCTGCAGGAAATGTGATATATTTCAGTAACAGAGAAGGTTTCAAGAGAGGGAAGAGCCGTCAAAGCAACAGCTCATTCACATGATTGATGATTTAGCTGACTGTTTTTTCTGCTATTGCTGTGGTGCCTACTGCTTACATTGTGACCTTTCATAGATGAATTAAATGTCCATCCCTTCCTTCTTCCTAAGAACATTCCCTAAAAAGGTGTGCTTATGATCTCTGGGATCAGATGACAGCACTCAGACCTGCCAGTTTTCACCTCTGTGACCACAGATGAATCACACGGTCTCCTCTGCCTCAGCCCGTCTTCTGTCAAATGGAGACAGTAATATGGATCTGACAATTAAGTTTTTGAACTCATCCTAGAAAAAGTGCTACATACCTCATTGCTGAATATCACTGTGGTCACATTTGAAGTACTCTCCTTGGGAAACTGTGCACTGACACCAGCACCTAGTCCACCCGTCAAAGCAATCTTGGAACTCTTTTTCTGGAATGGCCATCAGCGCTGTAATTGTATTACCCTTGATGTCCTGAATGTCATCAAAATGATTTTCTTTCAATATTTCCTTTATCTTTGGGTAAAGAAAAAAGTAATTGGGGGGCCAGATCATGTGAGTAGGAAGGGTGTTCCAATACAGTTTTTTGTGTATTGGCTGAAAACCTCCTCACAGACAATGCTGTGTGAGCTGGTACATTATCGTGATGCAAGAACTCCTTGAGGACCATTTTTGCACACACTTTTCTCATGCCAAGATTTTCCATTAAGATTTTCCTGTTTCTCTATTGATGTTTATTTGGTCTGCTATGCTTCTCACAGTCAGCCAATGATTTTGATGCACAATTTGATGAATTTTTGCTATGTTTTCATTAGTTCTGCTCATTACTGGCCATCCTGACTTCTCTTCATCAGTGATGCTTTTTCTCCCCTCAGAAAAAACATTTAATCTATTTGTGCACCGCTGTCTTCTTCATAGCACTATCCCCATAAACTTGAACTTCCATGTACCTGATTTCACTTCCACTCTTGTGAAGTTTAACAAGAAATTTAATAGTTGATCATTGTTCACATTCAAGCTCTGACATTCTCATGATGGCACACAAAAACATGCAACAGCAATAATGAACACCACTCAGCAAGATACTGCCACACGTTGACATGACCACAGCTGTGAAACACTGATATACCAAGGTTATAAAACCTTACCAAGTTGTTTGTACAGTGCTGCCAACGTAAACACATGGTGGAAAGATCATGAAGTTAATTGTCAGACCTCATAAGTCCCTGTTCTTGGATCGACTCTGAGAATGAAATGAGTTAATGTACATGAAGCAGAGCCTAGGACATGAGAAGTCCTCCAAAACGTTAGCTCTCAATTTAATGAGATAGCTGCTGATAGGAATTAGAAGAAACCCCATGGAAACATATAAAGGGAGTATTTAGCAGGAGGGAGAGGGCTTGCAAAGCTTACCAGAAAAAAAAATATTCCAGAGGAACCCTTTCTGGAGTTTTCTTATAGGAACGGAGAAATATCACACTCATTCATATATATGTTTTGCTTTTTTAACATTTTAGATTCGTGGGGTACACATGCATATTTGTTACATGGACATATTATGCAGTTGTGGGGACTGGGTCTCAGGTGGCCCATTCCCAGATTGTGAACTTTGTGCCCCGTAAGTAGTTTCTGAATCCACAACTCCTCTTCTCTCTCCCCCATTATTAGTGTTCCCAATGTCTATTATTTTCATCTTTGTAACCATTTAGCTCCCCCATTTGAGTGAGGATATACGGTGTTTGGTTTCCTGTTTCTGAGTCAGTTCACTTAGATTATTAGAGATCTACCCAAAGGAAAAGAAATCAATATATAAAAAAGATACCTGTACTTTTATTTTCATTGCAGCACCATTCATAAGAGCAAAATCATAGAACCAACTCAGTCATATTTTTAAATAGCAGGTTTGAGACTAAAGCCAAAGTTGTGTTTTGATTATGCCATGACTTTTGGCTTGTTGATCATCATTGCATAAGGATTCATTGAGGAAGAAGAGGAGGATGTGGGAATTGTGATGGTATCTCATATACTTCCCCAAAGCTAGGGCCAATCCAGTCCTCACTGTGACTGTCATTAGGACTATCTTCTGAGCTGATGTCAACGAAACTGTGCTCATTATCAACATACTTTTTCAGCTTAGGTGGAGCTTTGCTACTGACCTTGCTGACCTAGGTATGTCTCCTGCATTCCAGAGGTCAGATATATACAGAGTAGAATCTCTCAGTCCCAATTACAGAAGCCTGGTAATGAAACCAATTGACCAAGAACAGGTCCCCACAAGTTCAATGTGAACAGGGTTTGTGGTCATAGCATATGAGTTCTGTATATTAGTAATTTTTGTTCCATCAAATGTCACCCTGGAGCCGGGCTCGGTGGCTCAGCCTGTAATCCCGTGCTTTGGGAGACTGAGGTGAGTGGATTGCCTGAGCCCACGGGTTTGAGACTCGCCTGGGCAACTTGGCAAGACCTCATCTCTACAATAAATAAAAAAAAAAATCAACCGGGCGTGGTAGTGCATGCCTGTAATTCCAGCTACACGGAAGGCTGAGGCGGAAGGATCACCGGAGCCCAGCAGGTCGAGGCTGCAGTGGTTGGGAGCGGCCACTGCACTCCAGTCTGGGTGACAGAGTGAGACTCCAACTCAAAAAAAAAAAAGTCACCCTGGGAAATATTTGTGGAGCTCTTCAAGGAGAAGCAAATTTAAAGTCCAGTATCTCATCTCTTTTCTACTGGGTTGCAGCAGAGTCCTCTGAAGTGCAACACCGTTCCTTCATTCAATCTCTGGAGCTGGGAAAGAGACAAGGACTTCATTATAAGGAGGCAAAGGAAGCAAGAGGATACCCAAACCTAGAGGAAATCTAGCCTGGTAGCATGCTGGCTCTTAAAGTTTTGGATTTTACCTCATATTGATGGATTTCTCCTCATCCATCAATAGGTACAGAACCTCTGAGATGATGGGTGGCTCATACATTATTAAAGTCCACACAAAATCCACTTGGCTACTTCTAAGACATAGGACTTTATTCTCTACCCATAAGCAGACTGTATGTTGGAACATTTCTTCCCAACAGAAAACAAAAAGGCAGACAACAGCTTTGCAATCTTGGAAATCGTATCCTATATCCAGATTTTCACCCTCAGCTATAAACTCATTCTTAGCAATTATTCTCAGCAATGTCAGGGATTCATAGAGCTAGATATTAACACAAGGAGAATTTAGACAAAGCCTCTTATACAGAAGTTTCTACCTCTGAGATGGTCCATTTTGTCCTCGTTTTCTTGTATATTCTAATCATGCATGAGTACTTTTCTCTAAATCAAGCGTAGTACTTGCTTGTGACTACATTTTCTTGTAAGAAGTAGCTTATCTCCTAGGCTCTAAAACTTTTTTTTTTTGAGCTGAGTTTGAGGTTTATCTCTGTCATCCAGGCTGGAGTGCAGTGGCATGATCATGGCTTACTGAAGCCTCCAACTCCTGGGCTCAAGCCATCCTTCCACCTGTCTCCTGAGTAGTTGAGGCTACAGCCACATGCCACCATGCCTAGCCACTTTTTAAAATTTTTTTGCACAGACAAGGTCTCACTGTGTTGCCCAGGCTGGTCTCAAACTCCTGGGTTCAAGCGATCCTCTCTCTTCAGCCTCACAAGCATCTGGGATTACAGGTGTGAGCCACCGTCCCAGGCCATAAAATGTGTTTTATTTTAAAATACACCCTTTCAACCCCAGGACACACATGAGCAGGATGTAGCAAGCAGTTGCCTTGAGCCATATAGAGCAGATCTTTCGTGGACAGCTTCTCTCAGGACTAAATGCGAGTACATTTAGTTCCAAATTGCCATCTTAAAAATATACAATTTCTCTACACTGTGACATTTCTTTTCAATATTACTACAAAAACTCTCATGGCTGAGATTTAATAAAATCCTAGTATCTATTTCCATCGTTCCAATAGTCTGTTAGTCCTAGTGAAATGCATTCCTGACTCAGGTTCAAAGTCAGTATTTTAACCTCAAATAAGACTGAATGATGTATTTTATGTAAGGGATGCTAGACTGCCCTCCACAGCCCAGCTACTATAGCCCCATTGAAGCCACTATCAAAGCAGAACATTCTCGATGAGGCATGACAGTTAAAGGAACAAAGTCCAGCACCCAAAAGGTGATTTTGAACTTTGTGTAATTGTGCTCAGTCTCCATACTTGTATTTCTTGAACACCATGACATGATATATTGCCCACAGCGACAGTTTACACATTTGATTTCTTTTTCTTCCATATGACTCCTTTATAACCATTCCCCTAGTAAAAACTCAGTGGCTCCCTGGCATTGCAACCCTCCAAACTTAGTCTAAAGCTCCTCATTTAGATGTAGCCTGAGGGTATAGAGAAAGCTGAACAGGCAAATCCAATCTTCTTTTAAACAGACAAGGAAAGAAAGAAAGCAAGGAGCACACATACATCTGCACTATTATTCCCCGATAAGATCCTCGTAGGAGACAGAATTCTGATAAAGAGCTTCCTGCTATCTTGATAAAGAAATTAAGTTCCAATGTTTATGTGACTTGATTAAGGGACTCCTAGATTATGAACTGATTCCTCAGATTTTTGTTTCTGTTTTTTTGGGGGGGGAGTTGTTTTGTTTTTTGTTTTTACCCCCAAACAAGCATAGTTTGTTGGGTCCAGCACTGCAGCATCAATTTCATCTGCTTCCGTTTTGAGAGATGATGCCCTTTTGGTGCCCTGTATTATCAAAACTTGGAGAATGTGTTAGAAGAAGAGGAAGTGGGTTCCCCTTCCTTTCTCAGCATCACAGTTCCAATAAATTACCCCTATCCAAGGTAATCTCTGTGTTATAAAAGCTCAATTGAGACTGCCTGGAAGCTTAGATTGGAGCAGACGAATTGCCAAAAAGGAGAGATAGAAAGTTTTCATTGCCATAGCAGCTTGCTCTTTATGGGCACTCTTTGTCACAGGAACTTGGCACTGTTGCAGGGCTTTCCCTGGAAAACCAAGAATGAGACAGAGCTTAGCATATAAGAAGCTTAGGGGAGGAAAAAGAGAAGAAGCAGGACTGAGTGGAAGGAAGAATTTGGGTTGCAATGCTGTCAAAGTAAAAACTCAGTTGATCTTATGGGAGACCTGAGGTTGCAGTGTTTCTGCAGAGTGGTCTGGAGTGGATGTGAGGTGTGTGTGATCTGAACCTCTGCACTGAACAGTCATTGGATACAGAATGGTCCTGGAGCAATAGCATAACCTAGGGAGAAAGAGATGCCTTCAAAACAGGATAATTCTGGGAGAGGATGAAGAACTGAGAGCTACCAGCAGGGTCAGCACCCCCTAACATTTAGTGAACGAACTCCCTACTCAGTAATGGGGCTGTATATATATAGTCTTCATAACAGATCTTAAGAAAATATCCCCAGGGAGCCAACACCACAATGTGCATGCTGTTCAGGGATGCAATGTAAGAGATCAGTATCAGTAAATAAAACATATTTCCTGTGCTGAGGATGGAGCGTGGTCTGGTATCCCTCATAGTGGCCACCTGGCTAATGTCTGAGGAGACCTCTCCATAGGCTTTCCTATACTGATTGGTACTTCCCAGTCCTTGATGGAAACATTGCCTCTCAAACAGGGACCACCCCACTGCCTCTTTCTTCTCTACTCAGTTCTGGACAACTGGGAATATTATGATGTAAATAAACAAAAATCCACAGGTAATGGGAGCAGAGGAGAAACCTGGATTCTCCTGGGACATGGGAAGTTTGGTCAAGGAAGGCTTCTTGGTAAAGGAAAAAAATGTGGTACATATACATGATGAAATATTACATAGCCATAAAGAAGGACAAACACATGGACTTCACAGCAACTTGGATGGATTTCGTGTCTGTAATACTCAGTGATCTCACAGAAACAAAAAACAGAGTACCATATGTTCTCACTCATAAGTGGACTCTGAACATTTACCATAATACTATAAGAAAGGGATTGGCAGTAGAGGGAAACTGCTGGATTAAGGGTAGAGACACAACATCAGTAAGGGTACCTGATCTCAAACTAGGCAAAGTGAGGACCAAAGGGAGGCCCAAAATTTACCTGCATTATGTCTACTTTTATACCTTATCCTGAATTGTACCCCACAAGTTTAAAATAAAATATATAAAAAAAGATGTTCTTTCTGGTGCCCAAGGAGAATAAAACAGGTGTTGACTAGCCACAATGTAGGGGATGGGCACTTGCACAGATGCAAAATCATGCCTACCAAAGGGACGAAGAACTTTTTAGGAGATACTTGTATGGTTGGAGTATGGTCCATATGGAGCAGAGGTTGAGGAGGGGCTTGAGATGAGGTCAGGTGAGGGGTCTAAGGAACTGGGCAGGTATGGGCCAGCAAGGACCTGGTGAGCACTTGAGATTTTACCTTGAAAGTGAAGAGGAGTCACAGCAGCCTTTTGAGCTTCCAATAGTGATGCTTAGGTGTACAATTTGGTACAAGGACCAAAAGGGAATATGGCTTATACAAGTTAGTGCTGTGAGAAAGACCTTTCTAATAGGCTCAATAAATTGCTGTCTTAATATGTAAATCCATACTTCAATTTCATCCACTTGAACCACCAAGAGAAAATGCCTGTAGTCAGTCCTTTGTATTTGGAGATGAGATTGGCTACTTCTGAAAGGCAGGTATTTAGTAAAGCTTTGAGGACAATGATCCTTGTGATTAAAATATTTAAAAGATTTCAAACACTTAGGAAATTGTCTTTTAACAGATCAAATAAATAATTTAAAGTAGTAATGGCAAGACCATCTTCTTATCTACTTTAGAAGTTATTTCTGTGAACCTTCCCTAATAATCATTTTTAAGTCTGATAATTGTTGTGCACCAAGGCAAGGGCACAAATTTCTGCACCTGAAGAAAATGCTGAGGTTATAAAATATGAATGTAGAGTTAATCTTCCATAATGGGGAGGCACTGAGGGTAGATATCCTGCAACCACACATTACTTAAAATGATTGGATAAAAGGCTCTAACATAATACCCAGCCATTGGCAGAGGGACACCCTATCTCTGAATCCCCAAGACCTTTAAAATGACAATTTATAAAGTCAAGGTCCCTGTCATTTCATGAATAAACAGCCCATAGTCTTCCTGTCTAAATAATTGCTAATTTTCAAAAAAGAATTGATTTGATCCAAGACAGAAGAGGGCAGCTTTAACAATTGAAAGGATCAAACATAGTTTACCTTAAATCAAAGTAAAAGGGAAAAAAACTGGCTTAAATCGGGAGGAAATGATAGTTTCCTTGGAAATTTAAGAAGTTCACTACCGTTGTTGTAAAGTCTCTACACAGAGACACTGCTGCCTGTCACCAATGGGCACTGTTTCTTGGAGGTACAATTTAGACAATTATCTCCCCTTAGCCAAAATTTGTCTATTTGACAAAATCCAACTCTAGCTTCAGGAATAGGAACTCTTCATTTCTGGATACCAGTTGAAAGGTCTGGGAATAAAACCACTTGGATTGTCCACCTTGGCCTGCTACAGAGGATATGGATTGACCGATATGGCAGTTTTGAGAAGAAAGGCAAGTCTGTTAGAAGATTGTCCTCCCTTGAGTCATTGTGCAGCCTCTCATAAGAATTGAAATTTTATCCACAGGGCACAATCACAACTTGCTGAGGATGCTACAATCACTCTGGCCCATCTAAGCAGTTTCTGGTAGGCAATACTATTATAGCCCTCGAGTATAATTCCTGTACTGGGGATCAAATGCTGCTCAAAGAAAACATGTGGTGTAGTAGAAACAGGACTGTAGAAGAGGAGTATAAATGCCAACCCTACAGGATTACTGTGAAGGTAAAGTGCACTATCATGTGTGGAGGGGTATAGAAACACAAGAGGAAAGAGTTACCATTATTTTAGTTTTTGGCTTTTCATAGTGTATGCTCATGTTTTCACCCCATCCTCTTCATTCATTTATCTGTCCATTCATTCAATAGAGGGGGACTAGATACACAATTTTGAGCAAAATAGACTTATCCCCTGTCCTTAGGAAGCTTAGGAGTAAGATGGAGAGATATTAATTTCTACACACACAGAGAGAGAAGGAGGGGGGAGAGGCAGACAGAGAGTGAAAGAGAGGGGAAGAGAGAGAGAGGGAATTGAGAGAGGGAGGAAGGAGGGAGAGAAGAAAGGGGAAAAGGAAGGAAGGAAGGAAGGGCAGGGGAAAAAGAAAGGAGGGAAGGGAGGAAGAAAGGAAGGATGATGCAAAGGGAAGATAAAGGAAGGGAGGGAGGAAGGAAAGAGAAGTTGTATTATGGTAACTGTGATAGTAGCTATGAGGGAGAGTATAAAGCTGGAAGTCTGGGCTCCTTTTCTTAGACTGGAGGCACACATGGAGAGTGTCCCAATATTCAATACCAGGGTGGCAATTAGTCTACAGCAAGAGAAGGCTATGAAAAAACTGTGTCTGGAAACGAAGACTGTGAGAGAAGGTAAGATATAGCAGATTTAGGAAGGTAAGAGTTAAAAAAACAAGAGAATTATCTGTGTGCCTGAACGTCTTCCTCTTGAAAGTAGGAGTAATACCATTGAGTTCCAAGATGCTGTCATGAATAACTCAGGTAAGCCATAGGAAAATACCTGACAGATCCTTTCACTAATTAGATGCTCTTATGTTTGCTTATGCATCTATCCTGTCACTTCTTTGTTCTCTCGGTAGGTTTTGGTAATGATCCAGGCATGAGACAAAAGAATCTGGACTTTACAGAGAGTGGAGAAACAGGAACAAATACTAAGACTTTAGGTAAGGAAAGTAGCTGTACTTGAAAATGTGTAGAAAGTAAGATTAAAAATTAATGGGCTACTGATTGTTATGAAAAGTGAAAATCTTCTATTGCTTTAGGGTTTATTAGATGGTAAGACAAGGTAAGATAATTATAGGGTTATTGAATTAATGTTTCTTGATTGCTCCCCCAGAAAAAAAGACTAAAAATTTCAGAACATCTGATCAGAGTTTCTCAGCAATTTTTTATGACCAACATAATATTAACGTTAATTCTTTACAAGATTTGCCTGGAAAGGCTTTTTCCCCCCTTGGTCATTAAATATGGAAGAGCAAGAAACAAATTATAAACGCAAAGAAATAAGATCACTGCAAGCCGAGCTCGGTGGCTCAGCCTGTAATCCCGCGCCTTTGGGAAGCTGAGGTGAGTGGATTGCCTGAGCCCGCGGGTTCGAGACCCACCTGGGCAGCGAGACCTCATCTCTACATAAATAAAAAAAAAA
>NW_007072260.1:136680-150577 GCF_000164805.1 Carlito syrichta
CCGGGCGTGGTAGCGCATGCCCGTAATTCCGGCTACTTGGAAGGCTGAGGCGGAAGGATCACCAGAGCCCAGCGGGTCGAGGCTGTGGTGGCCAGGAGCGGCCACTGCACTCCAGTCTGGACGATAGAGTGAGACTCCAACTCAAAAAAAAAAAAAAAAAGATCACCGCATAGCATAATGGGAAGAGTTCTGAGAAACAGGTAGACCATGACCTATCATGTGTATCAGAACTTATTTTACACACTTCTTGGGAGACAAGGTGCAGAAAATACTACCCCAAAATGTGGCACCTTGGAAAGTGTGAAAACTGCAGAAGCATGAAGGTCACTAGCTGACCTTCTCCCGCACTTATCCACTAAGAGCTTGCCAGAGAAGAATTCCTTGGGCGGGCTCAGTGGCTCAGCCTGTAATCCCAGCACTTTGGGAGGCCAAGGCAAGTGAATTGCCTGAGCCCGTGGGTTCGAGACCAACCTGGGCAACTTGGCGAGATCTCATCTCTACAATAAATCAAAAATTAACCAGGTGTGGTAGCACGCATCTGTAGTTCTGGCTACTTGGAAGGCTGAGGTGGAAGGATTCCCAGAGAACAGCAAGTCAACGTTAGGGTGGTTGTGAGTGTGCCACTGCACTCCAGCGTGGGTGAAGGAGTGAGATGCCAACTCAAAAAAAAAAAAAATTCCTTGACCAACCTCCCCTGAAAATAAGTCACAAGACCCTCATTTTAAAGAAGTCCTGCCTTATACCTAAAGGGAGGGAATGTCACACAGGGAGGCCAAGAAGAATCGGAACACACAGGCCTTGCTAAGTTTCCTCTAGTCTATCACTGTTAGATCAGATCCTCTTGTCTTCAATCACACTTCTGCATGATTGTCCATAAAAATAAAGTTTTCCTTGGGTCTATGGGTCTCCATTTCTGAAGGTTCCTCTGTCATGTAAAATTTATACTAAACATATTTGTTATTTTTTTCTTGTTAAAATCTGTCCTTGTTATGGCACTGTCAGCCAGCAATGGAAGAGAAAAAGTTATTACTTTCTCTCCCCTACACTGAATTTTCCTGGCATGAGCCTGCCTCCTTACCCTTGACTGCTTCAACACTGCCTTCCGTCCATAGTGGCTCATCTCTTTAGGGCTGGGACAAGGGCTGGGCTCCAAAGGGGCCGCCATCTTGCCCTCTACAGCAGGAGCTGCAGCACTTGGGTCCCAAAACCTGACCCAACTGCCCTGTGGGTGTTCTGACTCTTCTCTCACTTTCAGATCTGATATAATAAATCTCCAAACCTTTAGGTGTGGGCATGGTATCCCCAGTGGTTTCCTGAATGACCCAGATGCACAAGATAATACCCCGTGAAGGAGCTCTCATGAAAGTAATAACTGTATCACCCATTCTCCCACAGTAGACTTCTGTGGATGATCTCTTTCTTTCGCAGCAGATATTCTCAGCCTGTCTGAGCAACCGGCTCTGTTTTCTCCTCAAGCTGTGGCTAGGATCTAAAATGCATCAACTTCTCCTTGATGTATTTGAGCTTACATTTTCTCAGTAAAGCATAATTCCACAAGGGCTGCCTTAGTGACTGGTTTCTACAAAATCTACAGAGGCAACATGCATTTTCTTGGACTGGAAAGCAGACCCACAGGAGAGGATTCCAGATTTAGGTTGTCCATGTCTCTGAAGCAGGAAGGACTAGATCACTGGAGGTGGTGATTAACTCACCAGTGGCCTCACATCTACAAAAGTTTTTGCTTGTGAATAATTGGGATAGCCTGCAAGTGGAAGGCAGGGCTTTAGGAGACTGAAAGGCTGCTGTCCTTAATTCATATTGGGCAATGATTATTGGAAGGATTGTAGTGGAGGGGCTACTTTCAATAGTATTGGAGACCTCACAAAACAAAACTGATGGACTCAGTGTGGCTCATCATCTGTTTAAGGCATGCAGTAAAAGGCAGGAGGCCTCTTTGGAAGTTTTAAAGAAAGCTTTCATCTTCTGCAGTCACAGGGCAAATTATGCTCAAAATCAGGTCCAGGGTGAATGAGACAAAACTGCAAAAAATGACTAAATGAGGAACCCCAAAAGCAGTACCCTGAGACTTGTGATGGAAATATTATAGTAAACAGGCTTCAGGATCTCAAACCCCCACATCCCCTAAAACATTCCCAGATGGCAGAAGCAGTATTATTCCATTGTCCAATGCAAGGTACCTATAAAAACCTAGAAGAAACTTAGCTTATTCTTTCGTCTTTTTGCCTCAGCATACCCTTTAGAAAGCATTCAGATATTCTACGGCAGGACAAACAGCAGCCTATCCCATGCTCCCTAGGCAAATCTCCTCCAGATGCAAGACCAGGACAGCCCAATCATTCATGGTTTAGCATAATAATCTCTAGTAAACTTGTGATTCCTTGTCAAGGCCAAAGTCATAAGAGTTTGTGAGTTGCAAATGTCTGAGTTTGTGAATTGAAAATGTCTAACAAGTCTCTTGCAGGTATCCTCCCCCCACTAGGATTAACCTAATCAACCCTCTGTGAACTACATGACACAGATTAGTCCCACCATGGCAGCAATCATGTGACTAACCCACCCATCTGCCTGCTGTTCATCACCTGACATCATCAGTACCTGCGCTTGCCTGCCCCTTTGTGATGACGTGGAAGCAGACCACCACCCAATCACCTGAATGATCTTCCCCATCTAGGGGAATGGTTAAAAGGACTCAACCACAAGCAACCAGTGGCCATTGCCTTGCTAGAGTCTGGTGTGGCCATGTGCTCTTTGAGTCATGGCTGTTGCCATGCTTCCTGGCTTTGGTCCCCCTCCCCTACCTTGGGGAGGTGAATGTTCTCTCTTTCTTCTCTTTCTCTCTCTAATTTACTTTTAAATACACTTTTCTTTCTTAACCTTTTTATGTGTTGCAATTCTTTGTATCTGCTCAGATCTCTGGGTTGCCAGCGCAAACCTCAGGCTTGCCAGCCCCGGCAGTGCTGCATGCCTCCCTGCACCTCTCTACCCTCACCCTGTCCCTACCATACCCTAACATCCAGAGGAAAAATGTCTCACTATGCAATGACCTCATGTGGCAGCCTTGAAATTGAAGGGTATGTTCCTCGATCCCACCTCAATCTGTTTTTGTGTTCTTCATAACTGTGGTTTTCAAACTTGAGTGTGTAGGAAAATAACTTGGAAAGCTGGTTAAAACACAAATTACTGAGCTCTGCCCTTAAGGCTTCATATTCAGTTGGTCTAGAGCACATCCTGAGAATGTGTCCTTTTAATACTTTACCAGATGCTGCTACTGGTGGTGATGGTCCAGAAGCCACATGTTTAGGAACTACTGGTTTATATAGAAACCATTATAGGAGTGGTCTATATAGGAACCTCTAGTCTAACCCTATAACCAGGTCTCATCACAAACCAAGCTGAGCACTACAAACCCAACCTCCAAGAAACAGACTCCTACATGCCAGATAAATTGCAGCACCTGGGTCACCTGTACCAGCTGTGGGGATCTTAAGATAAGAGTAGAATCCGAGAAGACTATAAGGCTAAGGGAGAAGTCATTGATATGGTGGCATTCGTTCACACATACTTTGAGTTTCAAATTTCTGGAAGAATATCTAGAGCTGATCCCAAGAGATTGATGCAATGTTCCCAGGGATAGTGGACACAGCAATGACTTTCTGAAGATAAGGTGAAGTTTCCAGATCTCCTTAGTATAGAACTGAGAAAGGAGTGAGCAGAATAAGGGAAGTTGGATGTTAGAATTACTCATGTAAAATTAGAAACCTCTCACTTGACTTTGTTTCCTGGGAGGATTCGGAGGACTTCTCAACTTCAGTAGAGCATTAAGCAATGCATGAATGAATGGGACATTAACATATTTTAGAAGCTACTCAATGACTTATCTGAGGGCTGGGGTTGAGAGGTGAGGACACAGCTATGTGCCTAGATTTCCTAAAAGTAATGATATTGATTGAATTCTGGAAGATTGGAGGCAAGTGCCAGTATTTAGCCATTAGACACAAGATAGACCTAATTTTATAATTGACATCAACCTAGAATCAAGGTGCCTGATACCCAGCGAATCAGAGGCTAATAGATCATAGTGATTCTAGGGGTGTATCTCTATTTCTTTCAGAAAAAGAAACTAGAAATAACAGACATAAGTTTCTATCAGCTGCATCAATGCCAATTTCCTCATTCAGTTTGCAAAACGAAGGTAGCTCACAAACCTACAACCCACTGATTAAAGGAAAAACATGGCCTCATTAAGGAAAGACCCTACAACACTACTGCAAGAACATAATAGGTAGATATTCTATTACTTTTCCTTAATTGTATCTGTAGACAATCACCAGAACATTAGAGAGAATGGAATACTCAGAAATTGTTAAGAGTTTTGAATATGAACTTTTGACTCAATGTTTCTGTACAATTTCCTAGGTCATTCTCCAAGTTTGCAAATATATAACTGGGTTGTATCTACTGAAACTGGCAGTCTTCATGCAGGTTCTTTGGCCATGAAGTATAGATCATTATAATAGGAAAATCCAAGTCGAATTCCATAAATTAACCAAGATAGTACAGCAGTAGCAATCAGACACTTGGAAAAACTTGCAAAGGTTAGGTCCAACATGAAGACATGAAAGACTCCAGAACACTGATTTCCATCAGATCCTGTTCAAATCACTTCTCTAAGCTATATCAAAGCCAACTGGGCCATAGAAAATAATTGCTAATCACCACAGACCTAACCAGACAGTATTCCCAATTGCAGCTGCTATTTCAGAAATGGTATGTTTAATGGAATGGTTCAAAATAGTGTTTGGTGTATTGCTATTTGAGAGCAATTCCTTTTTGGTACTCATCATCAGGGATGATCAAAAGCATTTCACCTTCACACGTCAACTCTTCTGCTTTCTCTCGTTTTGATAATCTTGACATGGCATCACACTACTCCATTGTGTTTATGACATCACTTTATTGAGCACATGATGGCAAGTTTCTTTTATGCCCTAATAAGACACAGGCATGCCAGAAAGTGGGAGATTAACTCAACAAGGACTTCATGAACTGCCACAGTGGTGAAGATTTAGGGTTCCAATGCTCTGAGGCATGCTAGGACATTTCTTCTAAGGTAAGGGCTATTTGCTGTATCATGAACTTCTTCCCACTAACAGGCACAGAACTTGGTGGGATATGAGAGAAAGAACAGAGTCAAAGATGTATCCAAAGTTTTGGTCAAATTAACTGAATGATGATTCCATTTACTTAGATAACGTGGAGAGGGGAGCAGGTTGGGGGAAACAGCAACAGCCCATTCACTTTAGACATTTGAAATTTAAGATTCCTACTGAAGAAGCACCTGAATATTTGGGTATGTGAAAAAGTCAACTGAGACTAGGTAGACTGGAGCCGGGGCTGCAGGAATAATGCAAGATTGCAACCAAGAAAGAAAGTAGAAAAACATAAAGTATTTTTCACCTTTCACAGATTGGAAAGGGGGCCGACACTCAGAGGCAAATGTGACCTCGAAGTGCCACAAAATGGTATATTTAAGGGCCTTTGGTAGGGGGATTTTGGCCCAAAGGAATGTCCAGGGCTGCGAGGCTTTGAATTTGATTGTAGTCACATGAGTCTTAGAGCTTGAGCTCCGCAGACAGTAGTATCTCATGCCCTCAGTTGGCGGGCTAGATGGGAGGAGTCAAGGGGAGGGGATTTTCCTGTAAGAGACTTTGTTAGACCTTTGCAATCCACAAACTCCTTGACCAAAAGGTGGTCTTATTAACATTTCTATGGCTTCGGCCAGCCAAGGGGTGATTTTTGATTTTCCATCTTGACAAGGAACCTGAAAGTTTACTAGAGATTATTATGCTAAACCATGAGTTGAAAGGTTGGGCTGTCCTGGTCATGCATCTGATGGAGATTTTTTTTTTTTAAACTTAGAAAATATAGTTTATTTAAAAGTAAATGAGAGAGAGAGAGAGAGAGATTCACCTCCCCAAAGTAGGGAAGAGGGCTACAGTCAGGAAACGTGACCTGGTCATAACTTAAAGAGCACATGGCCACATCATAGCTTAGCAAGGCAATGGCCTGATGGAGATTTGCCAAGGCGGTGAAGTAGGCTGCCACTTGGCCTGCAGTAGAATGTCTGAATGCTTCCTAAAAACTGCCTATTGGAAATTTATTTATCTATGTCTAACCTGTACTAGATTCAAAGCACGTCAGTCAAAGCACAAATGGTTATGCTGAGGCAAAATGTGAACTAAGTTTATTCTAGGTTTCTATAGGTACCTCCTTTTGTTATGGTCTGAGTAACACTCGGTTGCTCACCTTGATACTAATAAATCAAAGGGACAGGGAACTGGTAGAAAGAAGTTTATTTCTGAGTTCAAATCTAGGGAGCAGAATCAGACTCAAGGTCTTTCTAAAACGGCTCTACTCACCCTCTAGGCTTTTACAGTTCACTTTTATAGTCCAGAGTTTCATCCATGTGACAAACAGAGCAATGTATAGAACTTGACTTTTAACTGCATTTATCAATAGTGACATTTTTATGGCCAGACTTCCTGGTGCCAGGTATCAGAGGTATCTCGTAGCTTTTATCAGTAGGGCCTGGCAGAAGCAGCAATCAAGTTTGCTGTAGAGTAAAGGGCCTAAGACATCATGCATTACACAAAAATTATACAAATCAAAAAGCTTATGATTACATTGATACAAAAGTTATATAATTCACAAGGCTTACAATTACATTGATACTATATTATTCAAACTTATAACCACTCAGAAAAAGGGAGTAAATGGAGATTTGCATCTTTCAGTTGATGGAGAGTAGACTAACTACAGGGATCCCCTGAAGCTACTTACTGGGAATCCATAGGAGATAAGGAGAAGCATACCTTTTATTAGCTCTCAGGAATATTGTTCATGAATGTACAGGAGCACTTGTGTCCTGGCCATGCCCTTCTCTAGGGGCTGTGAAAATATGGACAGATATTAGAGGGTCTCTATCACTTTCAGTCTGTAGTCAAGGAAAAAGTCACTACTGGAGATATAATTTGGAACTCATTAGGACTTAGTGTTTAGAATCATGGCAGTGGATAAAGTCTTCTAAAAAAGTGAGTATAGATAAGAAGTCCAAGGATAGAGAATTCCAAATTTAAGGGCTTTAAAATAATGCTGCCTGGTAGAGCTCACAGATGTAAGCTGACAGATTCTTGACTCACATTCAAAGAGAAAGGTTGAGCCTGAAATTTTACGTTTATGAAACCATAATCCCAAATCTTCTTTTTGGTCAAACTCCTCAGGTGTGGTAGATTCAAGCATTTTATTAAACATGATTGTCTAACAAGGAACTTCTCATAAAACCTTTTAGACAGGTTTCAATTCACCAAGAAATGAGGATTTTTTTTTTTTAACCTTCAACAATTGCATACCTGTCGAAAAATTTAAACAGCCTATCTGGCAGGCTGCTCAGCTTAAATATTAACACCTCTTTCTCAAGCCCTGGGTTCTTTGAGGAGATTCTAACTGTGACTCATTTAGGATTTGATGACACTAAAGGAAATTTGAAAATGCTTTGAGCTCCTCAGTTTAGGACATTAATACACACATATATATAAATTATAGATATTTTTCTTATGTATAAAATATTTTTCATTATAGATTATGTGGAAATAGGCAAAGCTATAGTGAAAATAGCAAAATTATGCCAAATCCACTTTCTAAACTTAACCATTGATAACTTATAGCATGTTCAATTCCAATCTAAACCTAGGTTGTTGATTTGTTCAAAGAAAGAAGACTGTAATGCCTCCTTTTAATAATAGGACTTTCACTGGGGGAATGAAGAGAAAATCATGGAGGCAATTTCAAGCAAAGCAACCCAGCACCCCACGTGCAGAGGTAGAAATAAAGTCTGAGCACAGTTCAGAATATAAAATCTATAGGTATTTCACATAAATGTTTTTGAAATATAAAATAAATGTATATGTGTGTAGAAGAAACAGCTTGTGCAAAGACTCATCCACAAATGTGGGTTTTATTATAGCCTTTGCTCCCTGAGATGTCGCTGCCATTATTACTTTTTGATCATCAGCTTCAGGTATCCAAGGATTAAATGATATAGAATCTTTGGAAGAACACATTTTTTGAAATCTTCCTTTCTCTGTGTGATTTTTCTAGAGTGAAACACACAGTTCTTTCCAAGGAAACCCCAGTGTTTGATTTTCCAAGTGTGTGAATTCTCTCTCTTGGTTTATAGTCATTGTATTTCAAGCAGAGCACAATGGGAATTTTCTTTTTTATTAAAAAAATAAACAAAACTAGCAATGAAACATCACTTCTGTCAACTTTTTAATTATATTTTGATGGCTTTTCAGGAATAACACCTTTCTGCAATCATACATCATAGATAATCACAATTAAACCCACACCTGAGGGCCTACCAAATCATAAACAGTATTACTGAAACAACTCAAAATTATTTGAAAAATATTTATATTGAAAGCATGTTTCCTCCTCTATTAACTATGTCCTTTATATATCAAAACCCTAATCTTTATGTTATTTTTTCTCTCTGAAATTGTTAACCAGGTCTTAGTACTGCCAGAATGGCAATTGTCTAGAGAAGTCTCTTTTTGTTCTCTGCTGTGGAGCATCTTAGTCTTTCTCAGGCAGCCTTTCTCCCACTCTCCTGCATGACAGACCTGGGTCAATAACACCTCTCATTATGCTCTGTGATTTTCCAAAAGTGATGAGGGCCAAACCTACAAAAAGCTGCCTCAGATCTCCAAGTGCTAGGTATTGGCTATTTGAAGAGCTTTCTCAAATCTGTGCTGAAAAGAACAATATTAGTGCTATTAAAGTCTGCTTCATCCACCTTGCCTCCCCTAACTTTGTACTAAGATATAGTACCTGTTCTTTACAAAGCAAGGACACTCAATTCTACACGTCTGCCTTTTCCTCTATTTCTCACTGCTGAATGACTACCTCCGACAATGTCTGCATTTTCTTCAAATCCCAGTCCCATAAATCAGACAGCAGTCTCGTGAAACATAGATTATTGGGTCATAGTATTGAAAGTATAAGGATCATATGCCTTTCAGTTATTAAACCCCTGGCTATACATGTGCAATATTTGAAAATTTGAACTCTTTATTAATTCATTCACCAGATATTTATTGAATATCACTGTGCACTAGACTCTGTGAGACTTGCTAGTAATTCCCCAAAGACAGTGCAGTAGACCCTTTTTGCAAGTGTGCTTATTTTTTTATTCATTTGTTTTATTTTTTTCTTCACATACTTAATAAGCTTTTATCGAACACCTCTTAGCTGTAGGAAATGAATTCAGAGCCTAGCAGTGAATTAAAAAAATATAAAATTACCCAACAGATTTTACAGGAATCCCCATAAGCAATGAATAGCCAGAGATATTTCCTTACTGATCATGCTAAATGGATAAGGTCTGTGATGGTAATACTTTTAAACAGGATAATTAATTATAGTTGTGGTGATTGCGACAACAAAACTAATGTGTGGTAAGCTCTTGCTTTCTGCCGGAGGCCATGCAATAGCTTTTCGCATGTACCTTTTTAAAATTTTTAATTTTTTTAAATTGACATATACAAATTATATATGTTTATGGTGTACAACATGTTTTGGTATATGCATAGATAGCAGAATGGTTAAATAAAGCTAATTAACATATGCATTACCTCACATACTTATTTGGGGGTTTTTGTTTTTTGTTTTGTTTTGTTTTGTTTAGTTTCTTTGAGTTGGAGTCTCACTCTGTCACCCAGACTGGAGTGCAGTGGCCGCTCCCAGGCACTGCAGCCTCGACCTGATGGGCTCCGGCGATCCTTCCGCCTCAGCCTTCCTAGTAGCTGGAACTACAGGCACGCGCTACCATGCCTGGCTAATTTTTGATTTATTGTAGAGATGAGGTCTTCCCAAGTAGCCTAGGTGGGTCTCGAACCTGCGGGCTCAGGCAATCCACTCACTTCAGCCTCCCAAAGGCGTGGGATTACAGGCTGAGCCACCGAGCCCTGCTCTACTTATTTGTTTTAACATAAAAACACTTTAAATTTACTCCATCAATTTCCAAGTATACAATGTCTTGTTTTTAACTCTATTCACTATGTTGTAGTACTCAAAATTATCTGCAAAATGTTTATTTTGAAAACTTATTTTCTCCTCTCACTATTATGTCCTTTATACATCAAAGTCCTAATCTTTTTTTTTTTTTTTGAGTTGGAGTCTCACTTTGTCGCCCAGACTGGAGTGCAATGGCACACACTGGCCACCGCAGCCTTGACCTGCTGGGCTCCGATCCTTCCGCTCAGCCTTTCAAGTAGCCAGAACTACAGGTGGGTGCTATTACACCCAGTTAATTTTTGATATAGTGTAGAGACGAGGTCTCGCCAAGTTGCCGGGGCGGGTCTCGAACCCGTGAGCTCAGGCAATCCACTTGCCTTGGCATTCCAAAGTGCTGGGAGCCACCGAGTCCAGGCTAAAGCCCTAAACTTTGTTATTTTTTCTCTCTGCGATTGTTAACCAAGCCTTAGTATTGCCAGAATTGCTTGAATTTATTCTTCCTGTTTCACTAAAAGTTTCTATTCTTTGATCAACATCTAAGTAACCTGAGATTGTTCCTATCAATACCTCCTTTGTATAGATGCCAAATCTGAAGTTTTAGAGTATGATGAATCCTACAATATTGATGAACCTCAAAAATATTATGCTAAGAAGAAAAAGACAGAAAAAAACACTTGCAAATTATGATTCCATTTATATTAAAAATTCAGAATAGGCAAATCTATAGACACAGAAAGTAGATTATTGTTAGCTGGGGGCTGGAGGTGGCAGAAGGGACTGACTACATAAGGGCATAAGCAATTTTTTAGGGTGATGGGAACTTTCTCCATCTGAATTGTGATGATTGCACAATTCTATAAATTATTAAAAATCATGAAACACACGTGCTATATAGTATATAAATCACACTTCAATAAAGCTGTTAAAAAAGAAAGACATGTCCTTTGCCCCAGGAACAATGAGGGACCTCATCTTTCAGGATCATGAATCCACTTCTCTACACGGTTTCATGTTTATCAACTCCGGTACCAAGGGACTGCAGATCTTTACATGGCTTCCAAACTTAGCCTTTTCAGTTGAAATCCAGCTGCCCTTCAGAACACAGAAGAAGTGCCTCTCAGCTCCACTGCCAATTGAGTTGTCAAAGCCTGAGGTTTCAACCAAGTACAGGGTACAAGTTAGTTCTATTCTCCACACTCTCTTCTCAAACAAGTGGCAAGCCTGCATCTTGGTGTACAGAAGAAGCAGCAGCATGTTTCCAGTCACTGCTGTATGCCGAACACAGTCACTTTGCACAAGGCTTTTTTTATTCCTCATAAAACCATGGAAAACTCACCTACTCAGCAAATGTTTCAGATGCAGAAACTTACACTTAAGAGAGAGGAAATTATCTGGCCCAAGGTCATGCAGACAATGAATGGCAGGACCCAAATACAAACCCAGCTATTTGTTCAGTTTTGGGAACTCTCTTGTCGATTAATTTGGTTTGCTCAGATAGTGGTTTCTTACTCCCAGCAGCATCCTTCACTCTGGGTAAGCTACTATTCCACCTTATCATTGGGCCTCTTAAAGGTGCCAGAACATTGGTGGAATCTGCATTTTGAAACCACAGCGCACTCGGCTGTGGCACAAAGTTAAATGAATATGTTTGCAATACCTTCATTCTTCAGATGCTAATTATATTTCAACTAAAGCCAAGCAAAATTCTTGAAGCACTGTAATATTAAAATGTCTGTACATAAATTGCATCTTCAAAGTTTCCTTTTTATTATACCAATAAATTGGTGTCTAACACACATTTTTTTTAAAAATTCCACTAAAGTCTTATTTCTAAAAATAACACTTTTTGTTCCTCAAGGCCATGTAGGACAAGCTGGGAAGATCAACAGCATTCTAGTCTTTTTTTTTTTTTTTTAGTTGGTTCGAGTTATATTTGAAATATAAGAATTATATAATATATATATATATATATATTTTTTTTTTTTTTTTAATTTAAGCATTCTAGTCTTAACAGAGAACAGAAAGTATCCAAATAAAGAGATTCGGACATGTAGGAAGAAAGCAAGACAGCGTATGTTTGTCAAAATATTTTTTAAATGCTGGAGTGTTTTCTATGACAATTTAGGAGAAGACAATGAGAATGGGACCATGTGCAGGAGGGGAAATCATTAGACTGTATTTAATTTCAAGGACACTAATGTTTAGTGCATAAGTTCCCATTTAAAGAATCACACGAGTTGTATAATTTATATCAATCATTCTCAACTAGGTGAATTTTTTGTGGGTGCATACACACACACACACACACACACACACACACAAACACACCCCTTTACATCCTTTATGGGGGACAACTGACAATGTATGGAGACTTTTGCTGTATCTGTTTTCATAACTGAGGACTGTGCTACCAGCATTAGATAGGGGCCAGGGACTCTTCCTAATATCCTACAATATGCAAGGTAGTTCCCCCTCCAAAAAGAGTTATCCAGCCTTGAATGTTCATAGTGTCAAGGCTGAGAAAACTTGGTTTATACTAAGGCCACAAAAAACTTTTTGTGCTGCTAAAAAAAATCAACTTTAAAAATTTCACTAAATCAGTAATGATTTGTATTATATATTTTCATAGGATCATTTGGTACAGTTTACTAGAATTCTACAGACTCCCAAATCATCAAACAGTAGCATCAGTTTCTTTTTTTCTTTCTTTTTTTTTTTTTTTTAAGGAAAAGACTCATTTGTGTAGAATAACTGGGCTACCAAAGTACTATACAGCAATTTGCATGGTGGGGAGATTCACACTTGAAGGCATCCTTATGTTTAGCACAAAATGATATGCTGGATAATATAGCCCTTCAAACCAGCTTCTCCAGAAAACTGTTCCCAAGATGAAATAAATAGATTTTTAAAATTTCTGTTACAAGGATGGGACCTGATCATGGAACTTCATTTTTGAACTACCTTTGGCTGTGAGATAGTAATTAATCTCTCTTTAGGGATTCTTGTTTAGAAACTGCTCAGCTATGGATGTTTTGGTTTTCAGGCTAAGTTTCCCAGGCCTGATCATTGAATGAAGTGGATTGATTGTACTTCAAACAGAAGGACCTAGAAATAAAGCTGTTCCAAGCTGCTCTATTCATTAATTTTGTGCAGTCACAACAGCATCAATTATATATTGATTTATTGGAGAAATTTCAGGTTCCTGTAGCTTCATTCCAGTCTCAAACACTCATGAGAACCACTTATGGTTTACCAAACAAAAAGCACTTTTCCAGTTAATAAACTTCTTCTTGTTTATCTATTAATCCTCACACAAAAGGACATTCATAAAATCATTCTGAAGGCTTGCTTCAGAGTTTTGAATGAAAAGCACTCACTGTGGGGAAGCACATTTTTCCTACAGCCCTGGTATTTTCTGATGTTATTTAATCCCGGGTCTGTTCTGCCTTTGGCCAAGGAAGGAATGTGGTTCACGTCATCTATTCAAAGACAATGCAAAACAAAATAGCCACATGGGTAAGACAAGTAATGTTTGAAGGTGGTCATAACTCTTGATTTCATGGTTTGGAAATCCTGCATGCATTCACTCCCTTAAGAAGGACTATGTATGCTTGCATGCTGATTGCTGATTGGGATCTTTTTTTATTTTTTATTTTTTTGAGACAGGGTCTTATTCTGGCTGCCTAGGCTCACGCAATCCTCCCACATCAGCCACCGCCACACCCCCTTCCTCCCCCATCCCCATAGCCCTCCATGCCCAACATTTTTTTTTTTTTTTTTTGAGTTGGAGTCTCACTCTGTC
>NW_007072260.1:150678-285471 GCF_000164805.1 Carlito syrichta
GATCCTTCCGCCTCAGCCTTCCGAGTAGCTGGAACTACAGGCGCGCGCTACCACGCCTGACTCATTTTTTGATTTATTGTAGAGATGAGGTATCGCCAAGTTGCCCAGGCGGGTCTCGAACTCAGGCAATCCACTCACCTCAGCCTCCCAAGGCGCGGGATTACAGCCGGAGGGAGGAAGTCTTACTCTGTTGTTCAGGTTTATCTCTCCCGGGTTCAAGCGATTCTCCTGCCTCTACGTCCCAAAGCGCTGGAGTTTCAGGCCTGTGTCACTGTGCCTGATCTGGTTGAAGTCTTTTTTAATGGAGAGTGAAACGAGTATGTTTGTGTTCTGTCATTGACTTTATAAGTGAAGATGGAGTATCTGAGCATAAGGATGGGGAAGTTTTGCTCTTTAGAATTATCTGAATGTGGTGGTTAAAAAGAAAATCAAGGTCCCCAACCCAAGGGAATTAAATTAGGGTGTGATAGGTGCTTGTGGCAGGAGATTAGAATGCTATTTCCTCTTCTTTCTTTCTCCCCCTTATTCTCTCTTCTCCCATTGACCTTCCTCCCTCTCTTCCACCTACTTTCTCCTCCTCCCTCTCCTTTCCTGCCTTTCCCCTTTTTCTCCTTGTGCAATGCTAATATCCAAAAGCATGGGAAAGCACTTCTTTACCAGTTCTTTTCTCTTTGTGCTGAAAGTGTATCCACATGTGACTACGTGTGTTGTTTGCAAGCACAGAGTGAGACAGCCGCTCCTTTCTTCTTTCCCACTTCTTGTGGATGTTTGTATAATATTTAAGCATTAATTATGTAATGTTTGTCAAATGTTTGAAGCTCCTAGGGAAAAGGCACTGTATTAACAGTATTATTATTAGTGTTTTCTCCATTAAATTTTCATTACAAAATGCATCAAGAAATGAGTAGCGGCCATCTGTCACACAGCTTAAATGCTTACATCCTACAGGATTTTGTTTACTACCGAAGAGTGGTATTTTGTAAGCCATATATGAAAATAATTTGGAAAAATGAGTTGAACAGCTGTTGTGTCATGTACTAATTTTAACACCTTGCTGGAAGTTATTATTTTTAACAACCTGAAAAACAACTCACAGTTTCCATTACTCAGTTCTAGTAATGATCATGTAAGTATGAATTGTGTTATACCATAACTAATTGTGTTGGAGATTAACAGCAGCAGAAGCTCATGTTAGGCTTTTTAATGGATTGCCAGGTCTCTGTTGAGGTCAGTTCTTGCTTAAGGCACTGCACAAACTGGAAAATGATCAGATAGATGGCTTCCAGGAAGGGCTGCTGATCATTGGATCCGAGTCATTCTGGACGAGCCTAATCTCCACCTTTTCATCAACACTGAGTATTACCTAACTTTTAATCCTCACTAATCTAATAGGTATAAAAAGTGTCTTGTATGATTTTTTAAAAAATACTTCTTCAATCTTGCATAGAATTGAATATTTTATGCTCACATCTGTGTTAACAAAAACATTATTTATTGATACTTGTTAAAGCATGATAAGAAAGACTTTATTCAGGACCATCATAATAAATGTAGAAACAATAGCAATGGGGTTTTGCGGTTGAGGAGAGAGAATGGTCTCAATTCTGAATATAGTTGGGCAAGTGGGACTTTATAGCGGACCCACCACAGACCAGGGTGGGAATCAATGGATGGAAAATGACTACGAGGAAACATCAGGGAAAGGGAGACTCTGGCTAAGCTGACCTACTAGGATTCTAGCTGAAGGTAGGCCAGAAAGAAAATGCATCACCTGGGGGAGGGTGGAAGATGAAGAACCAGGTCAAATATTGAGGGTGATGGTCTATTGAGGGTGGAGGATTCTTGCCAGACTCACTTAGTGGGGTTCTTTGCTAAAACTGGGTTTCACAAGGAAGTGTGCAGGTGGGTCTAGAAGAAGTTTCAGAGGCCTGGCAACAGTTTGGCAAAGAATCTTTGTCATTGGCCATTGGTACTTTATTTTCCTTAAACTTCTTGTCCATATTTGGCTTGAGTTGCAATCTTTCTCCCCCCCACTTGTAAGAAACTTTATTTTAGAAGGAAAAACATCTTAACTGGACATATTGTTGTAAGTACATTTTTCCCCTCCAAATTTTCATTTGTCTTTTGGTTTGCTTATGGATTGGTGTGTGTGCATCTGTGTTTGTGATACAGACTTCACTATTTGGCAAATGTTAATCTACAATACATTTTCTTTTTGACTTCTGGGCTTAAAGTGGTATTTAAAAAGTCCTTTCCCAGCCGGGCTTGGTGGCTCAGCCTGTAATCCCAGCACTTTGGGAGGCTGAGTGGATTGCCTGAGCTTGTGGGTTCGAGACCAGCCTGGGCAACTTGGCGAGACCTTGTCTCTACAATAAATCAAAAATTAGTTGGACACGGTAGCGCACACCTGTAGTTCTGGCTATTGGAAGGCTGAGGTGGAAGGATCACCGGAGCCCAGCAGGTCGACGCTGGGTGGCCGTGAGTGTGCCACTGCACTCCAGCCTTGGCAGTGGAGTAAGACTCCAACTCAATAAAACAACAAAAAAACAAAAAAACCTTTCCCAAACCAAACAAAAAAAAATTAAACAATTCTGCATTTCTGCATGTTTTAATTTTTTAAAACAGCTGTTTATATTAAATATAATTTATTTTGGTGCAAATTGTAAAGAAGAAATCCCAGCTGTGTTATTTTTCCAAATGGCTTTTTAGTTGCCCCAACACCTGTTTGTTTTTTTTTAAATTATTCATGTTTCGAAATATAGTATTAACAGACTAAATTGCCTTGTCTATCTGGACATTGATAGTTTTTGTTGTTTGCTTGTTTGCTTGTTTACATTCTGCTCACTGTATTGATTTATCTCTCAATTACCAGGCTAACACCAAACCATTTAAATGTAGTCTCTTAAATGTGTGTTACTACCTAATAAAGACTCCTCATAAGTTGTATTTTATTCCTTGAATGGCCTGGCATGGATGCTACCCCAGTAACTGCAAACACTGAAAAATGTCTTTACATGTAGAAGAAATTAAGTAACAATGCATTCCGCAGAAAAACCATCAGTATTTTAATAAAATGAAGCCATTCCTGTCACTGAAAAAGCTTTGTACCATTGTAACTACACAACTCTTAAAAATGAAAGACCTAGAGTTATCAGATATATTACAAAATATCTTTACATATGAATTCTTTAAAAGCACGATTGATAATTTTCTACCAGAGTCTTTGAACTTTGAGTTCAAATGTAAAAGGCTGAATTCCATCATAACTGTCCTCCTAGATGTAATACAAGGTTTCTTTTTTTGTTTTTTGGGGGAGAGTTTTGAGTTGGAGTCTCATTCTGCCTCCCAGACTGGAGTGCAGTGGCTGCTCCCGGCCACCGCAGCCTCGACCTGCTGGGCTCCAGTGATCCTTCCGCCTCAGCCTTCCAAGTAGCCGGAACTACAGGTGCGTGCTACCATGCCCGGCTAATTTTTTTGATTTATTGTAGAGACGAGGTCTCCCCAAGCTGCCTGGGCGGGTCTCGAACTCTCGGGCTCAGGCAATCCACTTGCCTCAACCTCCCAAAGCGCTGGGATTACAGGCTGAGCCACCGAGTCCGGCTAAGGTATTTGATCTTCACTCCAATCACAAAAGCATGATGAAATGTGTACCAGGATTTCCTTTAGCTGTTAGGATATCCTTTGACGGTGAGTCATAGAAAACTCAGCTAAGATAACTTAAATAGGTAAGGGGTTTATGATGGTTAAGTATAGGGATCAACTTGACTGGATTGAGGAATACTCAGCTGGTGAAGTTTTCTTTCAGAGTATGTCCGTGAGGGTGTTTTGGGAAGAGATTGGTGTTTGAGTAAGTGGACTAAGTAAGGAAGCTGCAGCTTCACCCAGTGTGGGTGGGTACCATCCAATTGGCTGAGGGCCTGGATAGAAGAAAAAGACAAAGGAAAGGCAGTTTTATGTTCTCTCTTTATTATGGAGCTGGGACACCCTTCTCCTGCCCTTGGACATCAGGACTCAAGGTTAGCCATTCTTTCTGCTCTGGGACTTGAACCAACAACGCCCCCCTCCTCCTCATTGTCTCCCAGGATTTCAGGCCTCCAGCCCCAGACTGAGAATTACACCATCAGTTTTCCTGGTTCTGAGGGTATCAGACTTGGACTGACCCATGCTACTGGCTTCCTTGTTTCTCCAGCTGGCAGACGGCCTGTTGCGGGACTTCTCAGCCTTCATAATTGTGTGAGTCATTCCTCCTAATAAGACCTCTCTCATCTATATCTATCTATCTATCTATCTATCTATCTATCTATCTATCTATCTATCTATCTTTTTGGTTCTGTTTTTCTGGAGAACGCTGACTAATACAGGGTTGATTCTTCTCTGGAGACCTTATAGAAATTGTGTATTTGTGGGAACTCAATAAATGTACCTGTGACAGAGACTCCTATCTTCCATTTCAAGTGGTTTTTTTGGCATTGTCATCAAATATCTGCTGAGTCTATAGATACTGTACCAAATTTCTAAGCAGAAAAAAAGGGAAAAGAGTCAACAATAGATGATTACATATATTTCATTGGCCATGTTCATATCACATGGGCACTCCCAGTTGCAGAGATGGTTGGTAAATCTAATTATTTTCATAACCTTTTAAAATAGAGGCAAATAAAAAGGAAAGAAACTGGATGTAACAGATGAGTTAAACTACAGTGTCATACTGTAAAAAAGTCTTTCCACTTAATATCAGAGACTGCTCTGCATTAATTAAAAGAAACTCATGATATATCTTGAGAAAATGTTTAAATTCAAAATACTGAGAAAAAATTTAAGACTTTAGTCCTCCACATTTCACTAAATCAAATTATCCCAAGCAAAATATCAGATTAGGTCCAGAATTCTCCAAAGTACAAGCTGTGAGAAGAAAAATGGAAATTTGCAGATGTAGCATTATAACTCACAAAATCTACAATCACAAACACACAAAAATTTTGTTATGCAAGGACTTCAGATGAATGCCATTTTTGAAAATAGTCAAGTACTCCAATTAGCTGATAAATGAAACAAATTAATATACCCCTGAAGAGAAGTTCTATGTATAAACAAAATGTCAATGATCAATGGAAGAGTGAAACCTTTGGCTAATGTCTGAATACATGATGATATCATGGTGATTTAACTATGATACAAGTCAAAACTAAATCTTAAAAGTGGATGATAAATAATGTAGCATATACACTATATATTATAACATAACATAAAATATATGTTAATATAACATATACAATATGACATACTATATTGTGATTAATAGTTACAATAATCTTGATCTAAAAAATTCAATTATTTTAAACCAAAATCCATGCAAAGTGAAGTTAAATCATGGTAAAGATTGGAATTATAGATTGCTAACATAGGGTTAAGTTAGCTGTACACATGCATTAAGCATGTGTTTCCTTGAACCTTTTCTTAGAAAAACCTGCCTGAGAGATCCGCAGGTTCTCACTAATAACAACAGGCTAACACAACTGCCAGTTTCAAATCAGGGATTATGTCTCACTTCATCTCAGGGTCAAATGAGTGAGTCAACAGTCTCTAATTTATCTCTAAATTATGAAGATGAGAGAGCACTTGAGAATCACTCTTTAGAGCCTTCAGTATTGGTACTCTTTTTGGAGATACATAAGCCAGATAGCGGCAATGTTTTCACCACGAAGCATGGTTCCAGAGCTAAACACATAAGTTGGATATGCCTCACTGGAAATAACAAAATTCTTATTAATCAATGACGTAAAATACGTATTTAGCTTCTACTATAGTTAGAGACACTCCTTCCCCACATTAGTATTTTTTTCTCCTTAAGAAGTTTAAAGTTTATTAAGGACAAATTCCATCTTCAATACTAGGCATCACATGGTATCAATAACTTGCTCAGTTTCAGAGGAGGTTATGTGACTTGGACTAAGATAATCAAGAAAGGCATGTGGAAAAGGTGGCATTTGAGTTAATTTTAAATTATGAATTGCTTTGGATATCTGTAACTATGAAAAAAGGATATTATAATTACAGAAATTGTTATAAGTAAAAATACAAAAAGTAAACCATGATCAGGTTAGCTGAAATGTATAATAAATATATAATAAACAGGCAATGGATAAAGCTGTTCAAAGACATGCCTGCCCTAGGGGTTAAGAATTATCGATACAGGTAATATAGGGAAGAGCTTCCCAGCGAGTGTGGCACAAATGATTTACAAGTGTTTCTCACAACTGCGATAAATTAGAGTTATTTCTGGTTAGATAGCTTAGATTTGGGATTCCAGCTTCATCTTTGCTATGTGACCCAGACAAGGTTATTTAACTTATAACCTTTAGTTTCATTTCTGTGAAATACGAATAATAATATGTCCAGGGTCACAGAGATTTTTAAGATTTTTGAAATGATCCAAGTAAGGCAGTTAGGATAACGCTGGTCATATATTTATGTTTCTTTAAATGCTGCTATTTGTCCTTGTTCAGAAGAAAAATATTGAGACTCTAGTGGTACCTCAAGGTGAAAGTATTCAACCAGAGTTGGAAATTAGAAACTAGAATATAGGTAAATGTACACTGAGATCTATCTGCATAGAGATGACACTTGAAACCAAAGGAGAGAGGTGCAACGACATATAAATAATGATTTTGCAGCAAGAATTTATGTTTCTGTTACTATAACATTTAAATAAACTTTAATTTGTAATAAAAATTAAAGATATAAAAGCCAGGAACCAGAATGAGTTTTCTATGAATTCTCTTAACTTGACTTGGTTTATAATTTTTGCCATATTAAAATCCTTCCCTCTCCTTAAATCGAGGGGGAATATTCAGTCTGCTGTTATTGGACACAGCTTTGCCATCAGCCCACATGAAGCTTTATATTTCAAATTGTGACACATTAAATTTCTGATCTACCTCAAAAATCTAGTCATGGCCAGGTGCAGTGGCTCATGCTTTTAATTCCAGCACTTTGGGGGGCCGAGGTGGGAGGGTCACTTGAGGCCAGAAGTTAGAGACAAGCCTGGGCAACATAGCAAGACCCAGTTTCTGTGATTTTTTAAAGTTAAACAGGTGCAGTGGTGTGTGCCTGTAGTCCCAGCTACTCAGGTGACTGAGTTAGGAAGATCACTTGAACCTAGGAGTTCAACGTTACAGTGAACTATGATCGCACCACTGCACTCCTGCCTAGGCAACAGAGCAAGACCTTGTCTCTAAAATGAAAACAATCCATTCTTCTGATATTTGGCAAGGAGATGCACATTTACTTCCATATGCTCTGTGTTTCTTTAGGCACCAAACTTTGACTTGTTCGAGTATCATCCTTGATTTCTTTTAGATCTTCCAAAATTGAAGCTTTCTTATGAGTTAAAATATAGGCTTCATGCTGAAAAGTAAGTTAAACTGTGCAATGCAGGTATTAGGAAGACTGCAACTTGTTTGCCAAATTGATTTCCTCTTCTTTATTGGCACTTTTTCAAACAGCACTTCACAGCCTCTCTTTCAGGTAGGCTGTCAATATTCCAGCCAATGGTTAATGAGCAGAAGTGATGTGCCACTTCCAAGCCTGGCTCATGAAAATGACCCTTAAATTTCCTCCATGTTTCTCTCCATCTGAAATACTACTGTCTGAAATAGCAATGATCCCTCCCCCAGGGAAAATTGAACACCATTAATTAAAGATGGGTTCCTAAAAGATGACTTGGAAACAGTTAACAGAGGAAAGAGAAAAAACAGAGATTGGGAGAAAATATTTGCAAACCATACATCTGATAAGGTGCTAATACCCAAAATATATAACTTAAACTACTCAGTAGCAAGAAAACACAAAACCTGGTTTTTAAAATGGGCAAAGGACTGGGACAGACATTTCTAAAAAGAAGACATATGAAAGGCTAACATATTTATTAAAAAATGTTCAATATATCTAATATCAAAGAAATTAAACATTAGTTAATGCAATGAAACATCACCTTGCACTTGCTAGAATAGCTATTATCAAAAAGACAAAAGATAAGTATTGGTGGGAATGTGGAAAAAGGGAACCCTCATACACTGTTGGTGAGAATGTAAATTAGTACAACCATATTGGAAAACAGTATAAAGTTTCCTAAAAAATGTAAAAATAGTATTACCACATGATCCAGCAATCCCACTTTTGGGTATATATCCAAAGGAATTAAAATCAGTATGATATCTGCCCTCTTATGTTTATTGCAATATTATTCACAATAGCTAAGATAAGGAAGCAATCTATCCCTCAATGGAGGAGTGAATATATAAAACTATATGGTTTATAGTCACAATGGAGTACTAAACAGCCTTTAAAAAGAAGTGAATTAACCTTGAGGATATTATGCTAAATGAAATAAGCCAGGTACAGAAAGACAAATAATATATGTTCTCACTTATATGTGGAATATAAAAATATAAAATTCATAGAAGTAAAAAGTAGAATGGTGGTTACCAGCATTACCAGGAGATGGGTGGGGCAAAGGGGCAATGTTAGTCAAAGGGTTTAAAGTTTCAGTTAGACGGGAGGACTAAGTTTCAGTGCTCTCTTGCACAGCCTGATGACCATACTTAATAATAATGTATTGTATATTCCTTAATTGCTAAAAGAGCTGATTTTAACATTCTCACCCCCCAAAATAAGCAGGTAAGTTGATGAATATGTTCATAAATTTAATCTAATCTTTCTCCAATATATACATGTATCAAAATATGACATTATACCCCATAAATGTATATAATTATGTTTGTCAACTTTTTAAAAATATTGCTTGGAAAAGAGAATTTATTTCACCTAAGCCTGCTAACTAGGTACACCCATCTTGGATTTCTAGCAAGAAGACAACTTCTATTAGGCTACTATCATTCATTTGTGTTTTATTGGTTGCAGAAGTTTGATATACTCAAACTAATTTGGCAATTTTAACTATCAGAACAGTCCTAGCTCAATAGTCCTAGCCCTGGGCAGGCTTTCCACATTAACAGTGGTTCCTCTCTTCTGCTGGATATATTGAACATATTGCCAACCGGCTTTGGGAAGACACAAGTGAAGTTTCAAGTCTATTTCTTATGGAAGCATAGTTTGTGTTTGCATAAAGCTTCAAATACTTCTAATTCTCATGTCCCTGTTCCACAGTAAATTCATATTAAGACTTTTGGATTTAAAAAGTCACCTTCCCACCTTGTAAGTACTTACACATGTTGGAACTTAGTAAAGCACTGGAAAAATATCAAATATTCTGAGAAAGTTTTCCACAAAATGTACAAGAAATGAATATATGTGTGTATTTACAAATACATATATACATATATATGTCTCTATAAATTACAGCAAAGATATTGCACACTGTTCAGATCTCTGCATTTCAATAAAGTAATATCAGAGCCAAAAAGGTCTAGAGAAAGAGAACAGGATGATTAAAAGTCCAGGGCTGCTGCTGTATGCAGACAGCCTTAGAGGATTAGTATGATTCCATCCGCAAAGACTGAAGCTGACAGGTGATATGATTGAAGTCTATAAAACTCATGAAAGGTACAATCGGGATGAACATAGACTTGTTCACCAAATCCTAGTTTACCATGATGACGGTCTTTCACTTTTATCTTGAAAGAGGGAAATTTAGGACAAATAGAGAAAGGGTAAGTTAACAAAACGAAGCAGGTAGCAGTGGCCAGATTGGCAGGAATCATACTAAAAAAAACCAAGGCAGACTGCAAATATAAATAACTTTAAATAAGTACCACAGAAATCCACGCATGACAGTTCCATTAAGGGGGCTAAAATGATGCCTAAAAATTTAAAGAGGCTAAAAGTGATTGACCAAAAACGAATGCCTTAGAATTAGAAATCTTTCTAGATTTAGAGTCTTTGTAACAATGGCATTGTACATACATTCTCATCAGCTGTGTAGTTTTGCAAATTGCCCCTGTATTGCTTCTTCTGGTTTGCTGCAAAATATTGTTTCTGGTGAATTTATTTCATGTCAGCCAAAGTGCTGTTTTTATGGAGTTGCCCATGGAGACAAGCCCATCATAGATCTGGGTGACATGGAGAAGCCCTGGTACACTACTAAATTTAGATAGGATTGAGCCATACACTAAAATTCTTAAATGACCTCACTTTTCAAATCTCCTCCAGGCATGAAATAGATCCACTAGTGTAAGATGTAGTATGGGCATTTTTGTAGGGAATAGAAGATATTCTGCTACTAAGAGCAGGACTATGAATCACAACAGAGTCATTGATTAAATCCCTGGATGCTTGCAGATTAAATTTACTTACTCTTAAAAATCAAACTCCTTGCCTTTTAGAGGATTACACTCTAAAGTAAGTAATGTGGCTTCTGTTTATTGCCAGTTCAAGACTTTCAGCATTTCTAGGAACTGTTTCAACTGGAAAAGGACACTTATTCTTTGGAAAGATCTAATTTCCAAATAACGATAATCATATTGAACTCATCAAAAATTAATATGCACTGTGATTGAATGCTATGCAACACAGTTTCTCAAAAGAGTGGTGAATTTACAGAATTCCGCTCTTTAGTATTTCTTACTACATAAAATATGTCTTGCATTAATTCCTAAATTCTAGGTCATGATTGAATCACGAATCAATAAATAGGTGTTTGTTAAATATTTACTGTTTCTCTTTGGCCTCTCAAGAAAAAGCACTCTTTACAGAGTTATTTTCTTATGATAGTGGTTAAACACTACCAAGCTGAAAAGTTACTGCCTGAATGTAGTTTCTTATGCACTTTTGCATTTCTGCATGGTATTTCAAATTCAGGGCACAAATATCATGAGTGGATATGATGCTATAGCAGATGACTGTTGCATTCTTCCTTCAGTAGGCAGCTTTTAATAAAAGTTTGCGATTAAGTACTCCTTATGATTTACCAGTTAACATTTTGGACAATCTTTTCTGGCCAAATATGTTTTAATATTTTAATTTTGGAAGTATAAATAGACATCTTGCCAGTAAAATGTTTTGTAATCACTCAAACGGCAACTCTTTAGAACCATCACCATAAGAGTAACTTAATACCTAACCCTAATTTCTCTCTCTGGACTGGCAATCTAACTAGGATCACAAAAAATACAAAAATGTAGTTACTAAGGAATTGCCCTAAAGGAGAAGGAAGGATTCTGAACAAGCAACACAAAAAGACTCTACTTCATAAATTTCATGGTCTTGTTCTTCAAAAGATTGGGTCATTGCACTTGCATCTTATAAAATAATAGTAATGGTTAGGAAATTATTTAAGAATAGTTAGTATAGAAATCATTTTATGCAATAGCTTTTTTGAAAGATAAATAGAATAAAGATAGAAATAGTAATTCAAAATACAGGACCCCTGATTCCAGGGTCACTCACCATTCGTTGTATCTTCGTCTCATCTTGAAAATCTGCCACCCACAATGTATGCTCCTCAACAGCATGAGGAAAGATAAGATACAAGCAATCATTGGCCTTATAACTACCATACATAAGTGAGGAGCTGCTACAGTGTGTCCAAGTTCATAGGTTCTTACTATAACAACATGTAATTCAGAGGCCTCCTGTGGAGGGAGATGCCATAGGCAACTGTCGAAATGTAAGTGGTGTCTGGGATTTTATCAATGACAACTCATTATTCCTGTTACCCAGAGAAGAGAAGGATAAACACTCCAGCCAGCTCCTTTTCAAAATCAAGTCTAGAGGACTCAACTGCAGCTTATATACAAGCAGAGTTTTCCAGAGGTGACACCAGACATATTAAAAGCAAACCCAGGCTTAAGGCTGAGTGGCAAAAATAACCACTGTACTGCAACTATGCACCCAAAGGCACTTACCTCAATGACACTTTTAACATTTTCATGGAGATCTTTTGAATTACAAATTTCTGGCTTTATCCCATATTTTATCAGGGCCACTTCCAAATGGACCTTCTGTCATGGTTATATACTATAATAGAATGATATTTTGTTTAAAAATCATTTGCCTAAATTACATCTGCTGCTTTGATTTGGTGGAGGAGTTAGTTGATTGTGTTTTCTTGTTCATTGTGAGAATTTTCTCATGGTAAATTATGTTGATTTTTAAATTGAATCTGTGGACAAATTAAAATGTAGAGAACATAGGTTTGGAGTTTTGTTTCTTACACACGTGTTGAAGCAAATTTGACAATGTAACTTTTACTGAGTTGAACGAACCATGAAAATTTAGTATTTGCTTGAGATAGCAGAATAAGAGAATTTAACATATTGAGTATCATCTGAATCTAGTTTGAGAACATTAAACCAACAGTAATTTTCATACCCACCCAACTAGGAGGAAGACTCTACATGTCATGCAATCAAATTAGTAATACATCACCTTGTCATCATTCAGCTTGGCCTAATGGCCACATTTTGAAATTTTTTCTAATTTCTTCAAAATAGTTTCTTACAGGCAAGAAAAGTCAACATTTGTACATTTTACTACTTCAAAGTTAAAAACTTCTGCACACCAAAAACACAATTAGAAGAGTAAAAAGGCAATCTATGGAATGAAAGAAAATAATTGCAAATCCTATATCTGCTAAAGGGTTGCTATCCAAAATACATGCAGAATTTTTACAGTTCAACAACAAAATAACCTGATTTGAAGATGCACAATGGCCTTGAATAGACATTTCTCCAAAGATGACATAAAAACTCCCAGCGAGCATAAGAAAAGATGCTCAATATCACTAGTCATTAGGGAAACACAAGTTGAAACCACAATCATGTTCACAAAGATGTCTACTATAAAAAAAAAAATTCAAAAAATAACCAGTGTTGACAAGGATGTAGGAAAATTGAAATCCTTCTGCACAGTTGGTGGAAATGTAAAATGGCACAGTAACTATGTGGGAAAAAAAAGTTTAAATGGGAGTTCTCCCAGAAATTAGAAGTAGAATTACCATATGATCTGAACATTACACTTCTTGGTATATATACAAAATATTGAAAGCAGAATGTCAAAGAGATGTCTGCATCTTCATGTTCATAGCAACATTATTCACAATAGTAAAGATGAGGAAGCAACCTAAGTATTCATCAACAGATGACTAAATACACAAAATGTGGCCCATAAATTCAATGAAATGTTCAGCCTTAGAAAGGAAGGAAATTCTGACACATGCTACTACATGAGTGACCTTGAGTATATTATACTAAATGAAATAAATCAGTCACAAACTGACAAATACTGCATGATTTAATTTATGTAAGGTACCTAGAGTAGTCAGACTCATAAAAACAGAAAACAGAATGGTGGTTCCAGGGGCTGGGGAGAAGGGGGAATATAAGGAATTATTGTTTGGGGTAATACATTTTAGTTTTGCAAGATGAAAAAGTTCTAAAGTTTGATTGCACAGCTATATGAATACAACTGAACTATACATTAACATTATTGAACTATACATTTAAAAATAGTTATGATGAAAATGCTAGGTTATATACATTTTACCACAATTAAATTTTTTAGTTTACAAATAGTTTGTAGCCATTGCCTTGCTAAGCTATCGTGTGGTCATGTGCCCTTTGAGCTACGGCCAGGCCATGTTTCCTGGCTTTGGCCCCCTCACCTACCTTGAGGAGGTGAATGTCCTCTTTCTCATTCTTTCTTTCTCCAATGTACTTTCCAAATAAACTATATATTTTCTAATCTAAAAAAATAGTTTGTAGCATCAAGAGATTTGCTTTTTTATCCTTTTAATAATAATAATAATAATAATAAAAACTTCTAAGCCACATGCAGAATGTCTTGTGTATCTACCTAAAATTATAAATTAGACCATTTTAATCAAACATGATGATTGGACAATTCAAGAAACTGCCTTATTTTTATGAAAGATTTTCAAGCCAGACACAACTGTTGGGAACTGATGTGACATTCCTAATACTATCTTTATCAGTCTTACTTTTGAACACCATGCATAGACTTCATGTAATGTTAAGCAGCAAAATGTCAAAGTGCCATTTATAAACCATGGTTATTAGCCAACAAGACTTCAATTAAAACTAGCACTAAAGTTTTATGTTTTCTAAGCTGTTTTTACTGATGATAGGAATGGGTAGATGAGGAAGGTGAAACATGCATTATCTATCTGAGACTTAAATGAATAGTAATGTTTCGGAAAGCTAACATTTTAAAAGGCACCTTATAAATATGTTATTTGGTGCTATCAGCAAATATTGATCAAGCATTTTAGGTATCTCAGTAGCTACAAAAGAAAATGTTAAGTTCATTTTCCCCACACAAATGTAAAACCAATCCTAAAAATAAAATAATTAAAAATTCCAGGTACTCATATCAGAATAAGTAAATATCATGGCACAAAATATGAACCATATCATAACAAAGCTAGCATCTCTTTTCTAGGATATAGACTCATGAAGCACTTGTTAGGGTGTCCAGGGGCCCTGAACATGGGGTACAACAAGGATGTTAAGGCTAGAACATAAACTGGCCTGGCAAAGATCACTCAATGTGCAAATATAGCACTTAGACCCTGAAACCAACTGATGTTACCAGGTCAAGTACCATTGCTAGGGTGAAGAAGACAACAACAGCAAGACCCCAGGAAATAAGTCCTTTCTCCACTTTTCCATCTCTTAATATCTTCTAGTCCTCCCTTTTGATGGGAGTCAGCTGACAAAGAAAAAAAGTGTTTGCTCGATCATCAGAGTGGAGAGTGTAGATGGTGGATTTGGAGCTGAGACAAATGATTGATAACCAACACCGCAGACCTCTTGAATTTCTTCTTCTTTTTTTTTTTTTTAGAAAGCGGGATTTATTGAGAGGACAGAAAAGCTCCCACAGTGAGAGGGGACCCGAGGGAGTTGCCCTTGAATTCCTTCAGAACTCATCTTCAATAGGTATCATAGGCTCTGCGCACCATAGAGACTTGATAATTGCTTGCTGAATTGAATGAATAAAAAAGTATCTAGCTTTGGCTTATCATGGAAGTCCAATGAATAAACCTTCATGTTGAGAAACTGCAAAGCAGGGTTCTGTTATTGTTGCCCAAAAAAGGATCATGTGGGGGACCCCTCCTGAACGATATTTCAGGTGACATCGGGTTAAGATTAACAACAACAGTATAAAAGGTTGGAGAGCAAAAAAATAAAGAAGAGGAATAGGTAGACCTTGACCTGAGGAACTAGAGAGTGTCTAAATGGAAGCGATTTTTCTTTTTACCTTTTGCCAATTTTGACCCATCATTACAAGTTATTCATTCTATTAAGACTTCCAAGAGTCCATCATCCAGAGAAAGAATCCTAAACAGCTCTTCCTCTTTGATGGGTCTTCTTGCATTTGTGCAAATGCTTAGCATCCACTAAATAATTCAACAAAGACTTAGTACTTCCCAGGTCCCTAGCAGTGTTCTAGATGTCTGCCTAATGTCTAGATGTCAGAACAGCTGATTCCCTTTCTCAGGACATTTTAAAGAAACATATTTAAAATACCAGGAAAAGATTATTATTCCGATGAGATTCTCCCAATATTTATTAAGCAGTATTTTATTACTCTTACATTTGACAAGTGTTGGCAGCTATTGTTTGGAAGATCAGTATGTTCACAGTCAAGCAGGCAAGGAAGCTCCAAGAGCAGACATTTCAACCAAGCAACCAATGAGTGAGAGGCTGCGCCAGGCACCATTTTAGGAGAGATGGCTTAGCCTCTGTTTGGCCTTCACCTTTTGGGAATGCTTGTGTTTAAGATTACATGGAATCTTGCAATAGCTAAATTTTGTGTCAGCTTGGCTATAGTGCCCTGTTGTTTAGTCAAACATTAATCTAGATGTGGCTAAGAAGATACTTTGTAGATGTGAATTAACCTCTACCATCAGCTGACTTTAATTAAAGGAGATTATCCTTTATAATGTGTGTAGGCATCATTATATCAGTTGAAGGCAATAACAGAGCAAAAACTGAGGTTTCTCAGAGGAGAAGGAATTCTGTCTCAGAACTGTGACATAAAAGTTTTCCCTGAATGTCCAGCTTACCTTTCCCTATTGATTTCAGACTCAAGATTGCAACATCAATTTTTGTGTCAATTTCCAGCAGGCAGGCCTGCCCTAAAAAATTTAAACTCAAGAAGTCTCAACTGCAACATCAACATTTGCCTAAGTTTTCTGCCTACCATCTTACCTTATGGAATTCAGACATTCAATTCGCACAATTGCATGAAACAAGCAATTTCTAAAATATAAATATTTTTCTCTCTACCTTTCAATAGATAGGTAGATAAATATTTTTCTTTCTCTTTCAATAGATAGGTAGATAAATGTAGGTACACAGAGTTAGTGAATTATTGTTTGGATATTTGTGTCCCTCCAAAATTTAGATTGAAATGTAATACTATCCCAATGCAATAATCTTAAGAGGTAGGGTCTTTAGGAAGTGATTAGATCACGAGGGCTTATTCCTCATGGATGGGATTAAGGCCTCCATAAAAGAGTTCATACAGTGTTTGCTCTATTGCCCTACCATCTCTTCTACCATGTGAAGACACAATATTAGTCCCCTCCAGAGGGTGCAGCAAAAATGTGCCATCTCAGAAGCAAAGAACAACCTTCATGAGACACTGGACCTGCAAGCATCTTAATCTTGGACCTCCCAGTTTCCAGAACTATGAGACATAACTTTCTATTATTTATACCCAGTCTGTGGTATTCTGTTATAATAGCACAAACAGACTATGGTAGGTATGTATGTATGTATGTAGGTAGATAGATAGATAGTTAGATAGATAGATAGATAGATAGATAGAGAGTTCTTAGGTACATTTTATTGTTAGAAGAACCTTAATTGATACACTTCTTTACCTAAAGCAGGAAATCAATGCTGAGGAAGCAGAAGATAATGCTGTTTTTCTCTCTGATAGTTATTTTTACTTTGTGAGGATTGTGTCAAAGACTTATTCTCAATGTTGCTTGAATTCATCGATTCGGTAGGACTAGAGTCTTCTCAGTTTCCTCCTTTTCATCACTGCCATTGTCCTCTAAATATTGAGAGAGTATTCTATCTGGTTATCAAAGATGTTTCCTGCTGCATAGTTCTTTCAGGAGACTGTAACGCTATGGCCACTTCCCTTCTAGTTATGCCCAAGCCTGGAGAAGAGTAAACATATACCTGAGGACTCATGGTCAGACTTCACAAAACTTCTCCCAAGCAAGACTCTTAAATAAACATAAGTAGAAACCAAAATGTGGTTAGCCAGCAGAGAAGTGCTCTCAAATAATAGCTTTATTGTAGAGTGTAGTAAACCATAAACACAGAATGCCTGTGGGCAGCCTAATGAAACATGAAGTACTTGTAAAATGGGATAAATGAATTTCCTTCCTCTACCCTTGCTTCTAAGATAGATTAAACAGCTTTTCTTAAAACAATACTATTCTTCTCTTATTTCAGAAAATAGGTTTTGGTTTCCTGGGTGGATAATAGTTAAAAACAATGTCCATAAGGGTGGTGCTGCAGTAGACTTGAGCATTTAAAAACCAAATATCTAATTTGGGACATCATCTTTGTGTTTTTGCCTCTTCAGGTGTGTTTCCATTAATAAATGTGAATAGTTTCCAGGTTATTCACTGAAACCATTTGTCACAACCCACTTGCCTGTATTTCTTGTTATTTTCATGGGAATTATCATGCGCAGACCTTCCAAATTTCTCACTTGGTTTCCAGATCATTGTTGTGGAGTTTTGCAGGTATTTTTTGGTATATACATTATTAACCTGGACACCAGAAAGAATCAAGAAGAAACAGACATCTCTCCACATATCTTATAGATAAACAAGATCACCCAGAGACTTTCTGTCCAAATTATGATGGCCCACAGAAGGTAAGATATTTTGTTCAATGTCCTGCTAAGAAAAATTGAGATGAGTTTTGGAAGATGTATTTCTTGTTTTTTTCTTTCTTTTTCACATATTTTGCATGGTGAAATTTACATTAATGTATCACAGAGTTCTAAGAGCAAAGAAAACTCCCCTGGAATATCATGAAATTTATTTCAGTCAATATATAGGTAATATTAGCTTTATGGAACTAGTATAACTAGGTTTGAAGACAGTTGTTTCCATAGTTGTCTTTATGTTTAGAGAAAATTATCATTTAAAGGTAGATTCAAATCACAGGGTATCTGACAAACGTACCTATTGCCATGTTCTATCAGAAATAACCCTAATAACCATAATATTTTATTCTGCAAAGTCTTTTTAATTTTTATTTATTTATTTGTTTGTTTGTTTGTTTTTGAGTTGGAGTCTCACTCTGTTGCTCAGGCTGGAGTGCCATGGCATGCTCCCGGCCACTGCAGCCTCGACCTGCTGGGCTCCAGCCATCCTTCCACCTCAGCCTTCCAAGTAGCTGAAATTACAGGCACGCACTACTACGCCCGGCTAATTTTTGATTTATTGTAGAGATGAGGTTTCGCCAAGTTGCCCAGGCAGGTCTCAAACACGTGGGCTCAGGCAATCCACTCACCTCGGCCTCCCAAAGGCGTGGGATTACAGACTGAGCCACCGAACCCGGCCTGCAAAGTCTTTTTTATGTATGAAGAGGCAGTAGACAAAGTATGAGGTACTATAATTTAAGAGTATCTTTATAATTACCTGAGAAGTTGTTCCTCCTTTCCTATCTTTCTTTCTTATTTCTTTTCTGCTTAGCTTCAGAAGTTTTGTATAAGACAATATAATGTTAAAGATATAGCTAGCACCTTCTTTGGCCTCTTTCCAACTTCTATTTTTTTCTACTTTTTTTTCTAGAGATAATCACTTTTGTAAGGTTGATGTATAGCTTCTCCTCTTTTTCTTATAGTGTCAGTTATAAGACAGTGCATTATTATTTTAATTGACACTTTCATAATTAGCAATCAGGCTCATTTTTTCCCACGAACCTGTCTGTATCCTTTGGATAATTTTAGATTTGTTTGTTTGTTTTTTATTTTGACTTGTAGAACTTTTTTTTACATATTTCAGATACAAATCTTAAATTACTTGTATATGTTGCAAACATATATTACTAGTCTGTGATTTGTCATTTGCTGTGCTGCTTGCTGGTTTCCTTTTAATACAGATGGCTTTAATTTTGATTTTGTAGCATTTACTTTCTTTAGAGAAGAAACTTCTGCATTCCTGCACTGGGCACTAAAGTAGCATTTTACGCAGTAAAGAGGAAAATGAAAGATGGAGATTCAGCAATTTCATATGCATATTTTAGTTCATTCTCCTGTTTCTACCCTATAAGCATCATGTAGCTGTTTTATTGATGCACAAGTTTCACAGGGTTGAATTCCCCTCTTTTCCCTAATCACTTTCTACAAACATCTAAGAAAAGAGGCCCACCCACTTTCCACACATACTACTAACCCTCCTTCATATGTTTTTCTACTTTTAGGATTTTTGAGATTTATTCAAATATATCCTCCCATCTTATCTTTATCATTTTTATTCTCCTACCATTGAGTGATGGGAGAAGAAATAAATATGTGCAATTCATTTACCTATTTGATGTGAAAATGACACAATTGTTGCCAACTCAAGGGACTTTGTCTAATGCCCTCTTCTGTTTTCACAGCTACATGGTAAGGAGCTATCCAAGTTTCTGCATTTTTTATTTTTTATTTTTTTAGAAAGCAGGTTTTGTTGAGAGGACAGAAAAGTTCCCACACTGGGAGGGGACCTTGAAGGAGTTGCCTCAAGGTTCTGATTTTAAAAGCATCTCTTAGATGCTATGATTGGCTAAAGGGTAAAAATGCTCATTAAAATACAAGTGACAAACCACTGCTTAGTAATATAGAAATTAAACATATCACAGAGTGTTTTTCACTTCAGCATTGCTATATTTTTAATAGCTACATATACTTATGATTATACTACACTGTATCCAATATATGCCATTATTTACATAAACCACTTCCTTATTGTCAGACCAATTTAAAATTCATTATTACTTATTTTGGTGATTCTAGAAGTGTATATTTGAGCAACTTACATCATAATTACCTTAGATTATTTTAAAAAATAAAATTCCTTGACACTACCCAAGATTTGCTGGAGAAGAAGTTCTAATATCAAAGTCTTAGAAATCAGCATTTTAACTACATCTTTAGTTAATTTACATATGCCTCAATGTTGTAAAATTATGGATTAATTTTGTATCTGATATTTTAATTATGGTTGTTCAGCACCAAAATAAGGAAGTGTGTTAAAAAATTAATAATAAGACACTGAGAATAGAAGCAGAGAGGCAATTGAGATGCACGACTTTTTTCTTTTTTGAGTTGGAATCTCACTCCATTACCCAGGCTGGGGCGCAGTGGCACACTCACGGCCACCCCAGCTTTGACCAGTTGGTCTCCAGAGAGCCTTCTGCCTCAACCTTCTAAGCTAAGTAGCCGGAACTACAGGTGCATGCTACCACTTCCGGCTAATTTTTGATTTATTGTAGAGATGAAGTCTCTCCAAGTTGCACAGGCTGGTCTCAAACCCGTGGGCTCAAGTAATCCACTTGCCTTGGCCTCCCAGCATCCTGGGATTATAGGCTGAGCCACTTAACCTTGCTGAGATATTATGAATTTAAGTATACTCCTATTCCAGACTACTACACTGAGCATGCTCCAAATTTTTCATTTAATGGGAACACTTACAAATGTTCCACTAGCGCTTCAAACTCAAACTGTTTGAAACAGAGAATACATTTCCAATTTTGGCAGTTATATAAACAGTAAATTAAGCCCTATGAGAGTACAAAGTGTGCTTTGTGAATGCTGGAGTGAAGAGGAAGGAATGGCTTCTCATAGAAGGTGAAATTTGAACCTGCTGCAGTGCAACTTGATAAGCAATGATCAAGAAATGGCAAAATGTGTTTCATTAAAGGAAATAATATGAGGAACAGCACGACAGTGGAGGACAGAGTGTGGAGGGGTGGGGGTATAAGCCAAGAACAACAAGAAGACTGGCCATATGAAAAAGAAAATGCTTTGTTTGAAATGAAAGTGTTTTTACTGCTATGTGGTCCCTTCGATATTAGCCTGCTAGATTTCCATTCTAAGAAATAATATGGAGCTACAGCAGATTTCTGAACTGGCAAATAATATCTGCTGTTTGAAACAGATTATTCTGGCAGAATGAAGTCTTATATCAACCATGGAAATATCCAGGTGTAAAATGATGAAAGCTTGGGCTGTGGTTTCATGCTGAAAGATAGAGAAAAGAGAATAAATTCAGAAACGTGGAGTTCTGGGGGAGGAGGTGGCAACCATATCCAGAAAACTGCTACAATTTGTATGCTAAATGACTAACTCCCTCAGCTAAGCTGTAGTACTAAAATGACACAAGTATAAAATAATTAACTAATGTGTCCAAATACTTTCACCTTCTCATTCAAGCCTGACACATCTGTTACCATGTCACAGTTTGTTCCTACCTATATCTTAACCACTTTGACAACCCAAATACCTTCCATTCTCAGGCATCCATTAGCAGACAATTTAAGCTATCATTCTCTGTCTGCCTCCCTTGGGGCCATTTCATTAATTATGGGCAATGCTGCTAGTCAAAGAGAGGTGGAAATTAAAGCAGCCAAAATTGAATTTAGTAAATTTGATTACATGATAATGATGCCTATGTAGGTATTGAGATGGAAAGAGTTTGAGACTATTGACTAAAATTAGTTTTGAGATTACCTAGAGATTTAACTTACCTTCATTCCTTTTGTTTATGGTTAGCATAAATAGCAGAGTTGAGTTTGCAGTAAAAAAAAATTGCACTTCTTTTTTGCTATAAAATGGTGGTATGTTCCTCGAAATATGAACCTCAATAAGAAATTATCTTGGACTATTTGTAGCTTTCTAATTTCTTCTTTCACATTTGTCTTGAAATTTCTTTTCTTTAGTTAGAATACTTTAGCTTGCATATTGGTCAAGAGAGATGGAAAACGACTGATAATTCAGTTAATTAGGAAAACAAGAGAGAAGTTTTTCTTCAAACTCATTGCATTTTGAGTGGAGATTATTTGAAGAGAACTAAGCAAACTGGAGAAACAATAATTTTTGAAGAACTGGATTTCTTCTCAATCTCTTCTGGTCATAATTTATGGAGGATACAAAGTATATGTTGCTAGTTTCCTTGGGTCATGGACTGCAAACACCTTATCACATGAATCATAACCTCCATCACTCTAAAATAGACAATATATTTCAAATTGTTATTTGTTATTATTGACCATTAATTAAATACTAAATGCATTAATCTCCAACAGCACACATAAATGGAACAGAAAAACATGTTTTAGTAAACAGTCTGGAATTTGTTTTAGTCTTATGAAACTAAAATCAACTATGTGTATTGTTCCTGTTTCAAGAGAATGAAAGATAAAACAACAAACTCCTACTGTGAAATGTGACCTTTATTATATGTACACAATAATGTTGGGCACATAAAGCTTACAACAATTTCCTAACACCTACCTGTCTTAAGCTAAAATTAGGTTTGAGATTACCTAGAGATTTAACTTACCTTCATTCCTTTTGTTTATGGTTAGCATAAATAGCAGAAACCACTTATTAGTGAAGCTGAGCATTTTTTCAGGTGTCTGTTGGCTGCTTGTATGTCTTCTTTCGGGAAGTGTCTGCTCCTGTCTTTTGCCCACTTTTTAATGGGACTGTTTGGTTTTTTTTCCTTTTGGCACATTTGAGTTCCTTGTAGATCCTGGGTGTTAGGCCTTTGTCAGATATGCAGTTGGCAAATATTTTTTCCCATTCTGTGGCTGTCTTCCCACTCTCTTGATGGTTTCTTTTGCTTTGCAGAAGCTTTTCATTTTGATGAGTTCCCACTTGTCAATCTTATCTCTTATGGCATGGCCTTTTGGACTTTTGATCAGGAATTGCTTGCCTATTCAGATTTCCATAAGGGTGTCTCCTGCATTTTCTAAGATTCTTAACATTTGAAGTTTTACATTTAGGTCGCCTTTGATCCACTGAGCTACGATCTAACTCCAGTAAGAATGGCTATCATTAATAAAACAAAAAACAACAGATGCTGGCAAGGATGCAGAGAAACACTTCTACACTGTTGGTGGGAATGCAAACTTGTTCAACCTCTATGGAAAACAGTGTGACGATTCCTTAAAGAACTAGAAATTGACCTTCCATAAGACCCAGCAGTCCCCCTTCTGGGAATATACCCAGAGGAACTTAAAGCACTCTACAAAAAAGATATCTGCAAATGCATGTTTATTGCAGTACTATTTACAATAGCAAAAACTTGGAACCAACCCTGCTGACCATTGAAAATGGACTAGATTTTAAAAATGTGGTACAGATACACAATGGAATATTATGCAGCCATAAAGAATAATGAAATTATGGACTTTACAGCAACTTGGATGGATTTACAGTCTATAATACTTAGTGATCTATCACAGAAACAAAGGACTGAGTACCACATTTTCTCACTCATAAGCAGACACTGAATACTTACCATAATACAATAAGAAAGGGATTGGCAGTAATGGGACACTGCCAAGGGAGGTGGGGCACATAACATCAATAAGTGTACCTGATCTCAAACTAGGTGGGGACCAAAGGGAGACCCAAACTTTACAATGACCACTTGTATACCTAATTCTGAATTGTATCCCACATCTTTAAAATTAAAAAAGAAAGTAACCAGAAAAGAAATTCTCAATCTGAGAAAGAGCATCTATAAAAACTTATAGCTAAAATTATACTTAATGATAAAATATTAAGAACAAAAGAAGGCAGTCAACTACTTTTTTTTTTTTTTTTGAGTTGAAGTCTTACTCTGTCTCCCAAACTAGAGTGCAGTGGCATACTCCCAGCCACTGCAGCCTCGACCTGCTGGGCTCCAGCGGTCCTTCCGCCTCAGCCTTCCAAGTAGCCAGAACTACAGGTGGGTGCTACCATGCCCAGCTAATTTTTGATTTATTGTAGAGACAAGGTGTCGCCAAGTTGCCCAGTTGGGTTTCGAATCTGTGGGCTCAGGCAATCCACTCGCCTTGGCCTCCCAAAGTGCTGGGATTACAGGCTGAGCAACCAAGCCTGGCCAATTCTAACCACTTCTAATCAACATAGTATTGTAGGTACTAAGGCAATAAAAAGAAATAAAAGGCCTAATAACAGAAAGGAAGAAGTCAAGTCGTGTAAATTTTAAGATGGTGTTTTCTTTAATGAAAAATCCTAAAGAAAGTACTTGCCAAAAAATGCTCCAACACTTGATTTAGCAAAATCTTAGGATATGAAATCAGCATACAAAAATCATTTGTATTTCCATATGTTAGTAGCAAACAACCCGAAAATGACATTTTGAAAACTAAATCATTTACACTACCATCATCAGCAAAAATAGTTAGGCATAAACTTAGCAAAAGTAGGCCAAGATCTCTACACTGAAAACAGCAAAACGTTACTGAGAGAAATTAGCAAAGATATTCATTAAAAGTGATATTTACCTTTTTTATGGATTATAAGACTCAATATTTTTAAGTTATCAATTCTTTCCAAAATGATACATGGACTCAATGCTATCCAAATATAAACCACAAAGAGCTACTTTTTGTAGAAATTAGCAAGGTGATTTTAAAATTTATGTGAAAATGCAGAAAACTTAGACTCTCTAAAACATTTTTAAAGCAAGAGTAATAATCTTCTGGCACTTGAAAACTGTGGGCAACAATAATCTTCTCCCATAGCCTGTCTGTGGTCCTTAGCAGACAGTTCTTCTAAAGAAAGATGCAAGTGACAGTGTTAGGAAAGAAGCACATGAATTTGAGTGGGGGGAGATTAGCATTCAGAACCAATTGTCTGCATAACTGGCAGGGAAAATTATCATGTCTTTTGCTGGTAAAGACTAGTTACACATTTCAAGTAAGGGGATCAGGAATTTAATATGGAACATGCTAAGTGAGAGATTCCTGTTAGACATTGAAGTGAAAGTGATGAGTTATAAGTTAGATGCTCAAGTCTGAGATTCAGGGTAGGAGATTTAATTAGAGATGGACACCATCTAGTTGACATTTTAATTTTGGATTAGATAAGATCATCAAGCAGTAGACATAGAACAAGAAGAAGTCTCCCAAGGAATAAATACTGAAACACATCCCAAGATTTAGAATTGGGAAAGAGGAGGAAACCATGAAAAAATTGATAAAAATTGTCCACAGCAGTAGGAAGAAAATCAGCAGAGTTCGTTTTCTTGGACTATAAATAAGGGAAAATTATATCAAGTATAAGAAATATCAATTGTATCAAAGAATGTTAATAGAGCAGGCAAAATGAGGATCAAGAATTGACCATTATATTTAACAATATGAAGATCAGTGAGGATCTTTTTTTTTTTTTTTTTTTATTGAGTTGGAGTCTCACTCCATTGCCCAGACTGGAGTGCAATGGCCGCTCCCGGCCACCGCAGCCTCGACCTGCTGGGTTCCAGTGATCCTTCCACCTCAGCCTTCCAAGTAGCCAGAATTACAGGCATGTGCTACCACGGCCGGCTGATTTTTTGATTTATTGTAGAGATGAGGTCTCGCTGCCCAAGCAGGTCTCGAACCCGCAGGCTCAGGCAATCCACTCACCTCAGCCTCCCAAAGGTGTGGGATTACAGGCTGAGTCACCGAGCCTGGCTAGTGAGGATCTTAACGAGGAAAGTTTTGTGGGAGTGATGGTGGCAAAAATTTTAGCAAAGCATATCTAAAAGAAAATAGGAATCTTAAAAATAAATTATATAAATGTGAATGCATTATATTTTCATTATGTGAATACCATGTTTTCTAGTAAAGATAAAAAGTATTAATTGGCATATTAAGCTAACTGAAACATATTTTTAATCTTAGAAAAAATGTTGTAATGCCAAAGGTATTTTTTCTCAGACTATATTACCCTATATTTTAAGGTAGCAGAGAAGGCATACTCAAAGGCAAAATGTTTATCTACCAGTATTCAGGGGCTAGTTTTCTGGCACTACAGCCAAGACGAAGAAAAAAATTGATGGGTCATCCAACTCAGATATTTCAATGAGAGGGGTCTTGGAAACCTAGACAAACACTTTAGTTCCAAAAGTTTTATGTACCGGAAGCACCAATGCAGCAAAAGTCAGCAAGAATTCTATGAGGATACCAAGCCAAAGGGCAGACAGCTACAGAAGTAGATCAATCAGGTCAAAATGGAGCACACACGAGGTCCGAGAGATAAATTGAAGAGTTAGCAGAAATTAAGCAGAGATAGAGCAATAAGCTGATAGTTTAAGAAACAGTTCACTGTGAATCTTGCAAACACTAATTTTTTGTCCTCATTTCGGAATTTGCCATTACGGCACTCTTTGAGGTTATTATTTTTTTAAGGACCCATTTCACAGGAGAAAGAAGTGAATTGAGAAATTGAAAATATAAAATGGAAGCATTCTTCTGTCATGAAACACATTATCATATTTCAATAGGCTTGGACCGTGATCGTTTTGTTTCAGGAGTGGTTCATAATATAAATGTCATTTGTATAAAAGTTCCTGGGGTCTTTCCCTGCTGTTTCTGGTCCTGAAAGATGAACAGCTGAGAGATAGACAGTGTTATAGTAGTCAGGGCTGTGTCTGTTCCTGTCAGCTCTGATTTATAAGGTACAAGGTAGGTCTGAATTGTCCTTGTCATTCACCAACTAAGCATTCAAGGAGATAGAGTAGATCAAACATAGTTCTAATGAAATAAATATTTGAATTCAAGTATTTCTTGCAAAGGGTGCTGCTCTTGGCTTAAAGAGTTAATGTTACTCTTGTATGTAAATGAATTTAAGCATTATAGATCTAACTTTGATGGGTTGCTAAGGGCTCTTTTCTTCTGACACTAAAATCATTTAAGGGACCTATAGTTTTGTGTCAGTTTGTAAAAGACTAAAATATCTAATTGGTTTTAAAAAAGGAATCAATAATTGTAAACCATGGTGTCAAGAATTAGAAAAAGATTAATTGCAGGTGGTCCTTGCTTAGGGTGAATTAACAACCCCAGCTAGCAATGTTCTAGCAATTAATAAAACAGCCAGCCATAAGATTTACATTAGTGTTCAAAGGTCAATCCATTACAATGAAGGAGTGTATTCATTAGGAAAAAGAAACTCCAGGGAAATCCTATAACTGCCCCTCATTCTGCACACTTGTATCAGCCTTTCCACTGGTGAAAGCCTATAAAAGGAAGAACATGATGTTCCAGCAGTAATGGTTATGAACTTCTCCTTGCAAACACTGAGTAGTAATTGTATTATTGCTCAGCTCTTGAACTGGCTTTTAGGAAACATAATGAGGGCTTTGGGAAGCAAATATGATGTTCCTTTTTCAATAATACAGAAATAATGACTTATCCCTGTCAATGCAAACTGAAGAGGGCAGTGAGATAACTAGGAGATTTTTAAAAAATAAAATCTACATGTTTTCATTCGAATCCTTCATCTTTCAATTTGTGAAGTTGTGTTGGTAAGTTTTCCAATTTTGAAATAGAATTGTAAGAAATATATTTGTATAAAAACACTTGACTTAGAATAATGGATTCTAAAATACATATAGTGAAGTGCATATTACTTATACTATAGATTATATTAAAACTATGAGTATAGCTAGGTTTTTTCTGTACATATATACCCCATACCAAATCCAAGACTAAAGCATAAAACTTTTTTCTCACCACCCAAAAGTACCATTATCTTTCTTTCCAATCAACATTCTCTCAAAGTTAAATACTGTTTTGGTAACTATTGTATGTTCTTGAAATTCTCATCAATGAAATAATATAATATATACTCTTTTGTGTCTGGTTACTTTTGCTCAATATTATATCTGTGATATCATGCATATTTTTACATGAAGTGACCATTCACTTTTTATTGTTATATTGTACTCCATTTTAAGAATACAGAACAATTACATTATTGTAATGAGGGACATTTGGGTTTTTTCCATGTTGGGACTATGATGAAAATAGTTTCTATAAACATTCTTGTTCATGTCTTTGGAGAGAATATGCACTCATTTATGGTTACACAGCTAGGCATAGAATTTCTGTCTTGTAATGTAGGTGTGTTTTCATTTCAAATTAATGCTGCCCAACAATTTTTTATAGCAATTTACATTTCTGGCAGATGTACATGAAAATTGCTTCCATTGTCACCAACACTTGGTATTTTTCTTTTTGACTTTAGCCATTCTGACAGGTTAAAATACCATACTTTTGATGCATATTTGGTTTAATTAGGCTACAACACTGAGTTTTTTCCAATTTTTTAAATTTAAAAAATATTGTAATGTATGCATTAAATATTTTGTGCTTTATATTAAAAATTAAAGATCCTATTTCTTATATTAGTCAACATTCTTAAATTACAGAAAATAGAGTTTTCAAGGTTTGCATTGCTTTCATTGGCTTTAGTATATCTAACACCTGGTTACATTTTCTGTCTAATGTCTGAGACCATTTCAGAGTTTAGGTTTTCTAAGCCTGACTTCTTTCTAATCTCATTTTATTATTTTATTCCTATCCATTTGGGAATTTGATGAATATTTATTTATTTGCATGTTTATTTTTTTACCACTATATATAGTTTTTTCTGTATATATATATATATATATATATATATATATATATAGTGGTACAGGTATATATATATATATATATATATATATATATATATATATATAAAACCACTATATAACCACTATATATGAGGAGGGTCCCCAAATAACATGGAATTATTTTTTGGAGGGCAAGCCCCTTGTAGTACATGCTTTCCTGCCTAGGTAAGCATACTAGAAATCCGTTGGCATTGTTGTGAGAGGTTGCATTTGACTTCAGTGAATTTCTTTTTGGAGATTCCTTCAACACATTCGCCCATTTCATTATGGGTGATTTACGAGCACACCTGCCTACACTGTTCAGCAGTCTTTGACCAAGAATGTCATGACCCTCCCTATTAATTTCACCCCAGCGACCTTTTTTTGTTTCCCTGGATGAAAAAAGTCCTCAAAGGAAAATGTTTTGCCAATGTGGAAGAGGTGAGACAAAAACTGGCAGAAGCACAGAAAGCCATCAAAATTGACAGGTTTAAAAACTGTTTTGACCAGTGGAAAAAGGACCTAGATAGGAGTATTGCATCAAATGGAGAATACTTTGAAGGTGACTGATGTTTAAACATGCAAGTATAAATACAAATTTTTAAAATAAATTTCATTTTGGGGGGTCCTCCCTCATATATATTATTTACCACTACATATATGTTTATATTATGCATGTGTATACACATGCGTAATATAAACATGCATGTAATATATACATAAATTATTATATTTTATATATATATAAATTTTACCACAATTTTTTGCTTATTTCCTTTCTGCTTGCCCTGCACATTCTCCCTAAACAACCTCACCCATTCTCTTGGCATAATGATTCACCAGAGTATACAAAACTTCCAAAATTCTGCATTGAACTCTCTCCTAAATGTAATATTTAAATTTTCAGTTTTTGCTGGATATTTTTATTTGACTGTTCCAAACATAGATATGTAATAATCTTTTTATTTGTTTTTAATTGAGTTGATTTCACATAGAAACTCCATCATCATCTTGAATTGAAAAAAATGGATTTCAGGACTTTCATTATAAGTTCTTATACATATACCACAAATTTTGGAGCAAAAAATTCTTTAAAAGTTTTTGTGGATATGCTTTTGATATTTCAGTAGGTTTGACTGTAAAAATTACAAAAGACAGTTTTTATAGTCATAATTCTCTGTTGGTTACAGTGTAAATAAATTCAATACTTCTAAAGCAACTCTATATATGTTTTATGTGCCTTTTAAAAATCTATACACTTTAATTCAATAATTCCACTTGTAGAAAGCAACCACAAGGAAAGAGAAAGGCAAAGGACAACACTTATATATTGGCATAGTTCCATTGTACTATTTTGCAAAATTTTACAATCACAGAAGTGACACAGATGAAAATGACTTTGGTATGTAATAAACAGGATCTCCTGTTTATTACATCTATATGATGGAATATTGCACATCCATTGAAAGTTCGATTTTTGAAATTAAAAAAATGAGAGAACACGAACAGCAATATATGAAGGGAAAAAAAACTAGAATTCAATATAAGGGTAATATTATTTCAATTTTGTATACATAAACGTAAAAAAAATAAGGAAACACATGAAGATGTTAATAGGGTATATCTGGGCTTGATTTTCAGATAGTATCTGTTTATTTTCTTCTTTATATAGTTTTCCTCTGATGGTTTTAATGTTATCATCCGGAACACATACATACTATGAAGAAATATAGTAATTTTGTTAAATATTCATTTGATAACAGGGAGAACTTTTAGGCTATTATAATGTGCTTGCCTACGAATAGAATAACATTGTAAGGAAGGAAATGCAGCAATTGCTGACAGAGATAATTTCTGGGTGATGATTTAAACATCTGTATTTTATCATCATTCTATTTAATCTTCTAATTTTTCTACAATAAGCAGGTGTTACACTGAAACAATGAAAATTCTTCTTAATAAATTATTCAAAAGTTATGAATAACTAGTGATTTAAAGTTCCCAAATGTCCATGTTAAAGCCTTGGCATAAGTGTGTTTAGTTTGGTAACGACGATTGCTGATTTAGCCTAGTGAAAATGTGGTATCTGTGTAGTATACTCACATGGTATTTTATGCCCAAAACAAACCTCAAGCCTCATGAAGTAGTGCAAAATAGAACACTAGGGTTATAAATATCTCTGACATGGCTACAGATCCTGAATCAAACAAGTAAACCATGAGTTGATATGAATTTGACTTTTATATCCAAATGTTAGTGCATATAAAATGACTATAGTCTTTTCCAGGTAATATAACCCACATCAGTAGTGTTTTAGAAATAAAAGAATATTAACTCAAAGAATTTCTAGTTAAATTCTTAAATGTATATTTGCTGAGTATTTTAGAAAATAAAAGAAAACTCAATTCGATATTCAAATATAATATTTATTCATTTTTAATTTATTCAACCACTATTTATTGAACACTCACTAGTATATGCCAAGGCTAAAACGTTTCAGCCTTCATTTAATGCTTATCTTGTTGAAGATACAAAAAATAAATAAAATAACCAGATACCTATTTAACAATTTCAAGTAATTATACCTTCTGGTCATTTGTTGATAAACTAGACTTCTAAGATCTTTCAAATGTAACCCGAGTCACTCAATGATCTTAAGATTTTAAGTTAAACATGGAAGTTGATCTTTAGAAAAGTTCTTCCCAAGTCAGGTATTTCAAACTTCAACATTTGGCGTGATGTGCATTTTTTGTCTCCTACCAACCAATATGAGTCACATTTTAGATGAAAAATGAACACTAACAGGCAGCTTAAAAATCACAGGTAGCTGATTGGTTCACAGCAACGCAATTCTTACAAGTGCCACTTTCTCAAGGAGGCAATTTGAGAAATGATTTTCCAACACCATCTGCCTGAAGCACCTGAAGACATTCACACTGAGCTATTTTATAAGGAAAATGCAGGATAAAAAGACAGTGAGCTGAGGCACGTCCCTGGAATGTTCTGCAAGCGCCAGTGCACCAAGCTGATGGAAGATTACTGTCATCTGCCACTGGGGCTCATTTGTGCAAAAGGTTTTCTTCCTAGTTGATTTAATTTTTGTTAATTCAGCAACTTCCTGGAGAAAATTTGTGGTGTGTGCATTTTTTTTTCTGACAACAGTAGCAACCCTCGTGATGCATTTTCCTAGAATACAACACCAATGAAAGTAATCCAGACTGCCTTCCGTGCAGCAAATCTTTTACAAGAAATCCACACACGTGTGCATGAAGAATAAAAACCCTCCTGTTGAAACTACCTTTGTTTGAAGAAAGAGTAACTTAGAATTTCTGACAAGGTGAATTGGGTCAGGAATTGTGGAAGTTAGCAGTTCCAAGGAACTCAAGATTCTTCTAGAAAGGCTTCAACTACATTTTCTGAGAATCTCATGATTAAACATTCTGCTTAATGTAGCCTGAATTTACTATATCTCTAAGCTATTTTTCCTAGAATAGTACATGTAAGAAATAATGAAATAAGAAATGAAGGTTCCACATCAGTAACATTATATTTTGTTGATTTTAATTGAAATTTAACACTTAGCTTACCTTGTTGATTGAAAGAGGGAAAAATGTTTCACACAAAGTTTGTCACTGATAACATTAACATGCATAAAGTCTATATATCAAATAAGAAATGAAATAATTACAGGAAATTCTTCTCCATAAGTTACCTCCCGGTTATTGACTGATTTTTACATAGATTCCATGAAGTATGTGATTTCACCTATGGAAGAATTGAGATAAGGAATGAATTATTGATATAGTTGATGCCACAGACATAATTGAATGAAACTTGCACTTCTTTTATCTTTCTTTTTTTTTTGAGTTGGAGTCTCACTCTGTCGCTCAGACTGGAGTGCAGTGGCCGCTCCCGGCCACCGCAACCTCGACCTGCTGGGCTCCGGCGATCCTTCCGCCTCAGCCTTCCGAGTAGCCGGAATTACAGGCATGCGTTACCACGCCTGGCTGATTTTTTGATTTATTGTCGAGATGAGGTCTCACTGCCCAGACGGGTCTTGAACCCGCGGGCTCAGGCAATCCACTCACCTCAGCCTCCCAAAGGCGCGGGATTACAGGCTGAGCCACCGAGCCAGGGTGAAACTTGCACTTCTTATGCACCAATTTTTAATTTACAAAATGTAAGTAAACTCTACTTCTTGGAAAGTAAAAAAAAGCATTGCAAAGTTTCCTCTGGTGGTCATCTGATTTCCTGGTCTGCAAAAGCATTTTAAGACCAATGAGACCAGGGGCCAGCAAACTACGGCCCAAATCTGGGCCCTTTCTGTTTTTGTAAATAAAGTTTTATTAGAACACAACCACACCCATTAATTTATATACTGTTCATATTGCCTGTGGCTGCCTCCAAGTGCTATACCAGCAGAGTTGAATGTTGCAACAAAGATAGTATGTCCCCCCAAATTTTTATTGTCTGTCTATTTAAGAAAAACTTTATATCTAAACTAGACCAACCCCCTCATCTATGTGAGGCCCACATAAATTCAGGCACTCTCCCTAAAGTAGTCAGAAACCTCACTCAAAAAGTTCAAAGACAATCTTTTTAACTTGATACCTGGATACAGCTGCAATGTTATATGAAATAATTGGCTTTCTGGTGCCTTTTAAAGAGGGGCAAAATAAAATAAAATGCTTATACACACATTTTTTAAAAATGTAGCAAGATTCTGTCCACCATTTAAAAAATTATTATTATACCAAATTAATTAGTTAATTATTGATATGAATAAAAAATTAGTACAGATGTCAATTAAATTGAGTGGTTTCTGTAATATTTGGTTGGAGGGGGAAATAGTGTCTTTCCTTTCTTGGATACATACTGCTACATAAAAATTACAAATAAAGCTGATATTATAGAACAGGAGTTGGCAAGTTGCATCCTGGGGGCCTGTCTGATTTTATGCAGCCTGCAAGCTAAGAACAATCCCTATATTTTGAAATAGTTTTCAACAAAATCAAAAGTGGAGTATTTATGACATGTGAAAAGCACATGTTCAAATTTTAGCATCCATAAGTAGAGTTTATTAACACACAGTCATATTCATTGTATACTGTGTATGAATTGTCTATGGTGACTTTTGTACTAAAATGGTGGAGTTGAGTATTTTTATTTATTTATTTATTTTGAGTCAGAGTCTCACTCTGACTGGAGTGCAGTCACACACTCACAGCCACCACAGCCTCGACCTGCTGGGCTCAGACAATCTTTCTACTTCAGCCATCCAAGCGACTGGAACTACAGGTATGCACCACCATGCCCAGCAAACTTTTTTGATTTATTGTACTTATGAGGTCTCGCCATGTTGCCCAGGCTGGTTTCAAATCCATGGGCTCAGACAATCCTCTCACCTCAGCTTCCCGAAGTACTGGAATTACAGGCGTGAGCCACCATGCCCAGCAGAATTGAGTACTGGCAACAGAAACCAACCTGCCTGAAATGCCTAAAATACTTACTAACGGGTTTTTTGCAGAAAAAGTTTGCTGGTCCCCAAATATAGAAACACTTGTGTCTCTCCTGAGGCCTGACAAGTCGTGCCTTCCACAACTTGACTGCATAGAGAAAAATTGACACAAAGGTTTGGGTTGTTCTCATTATGAAAATTTAAGTTCAGTTCTCAGTAGCTTCTCAAAAGGCCTTTTTAAATTTTTTTACCTTGTCTCCTTCTGTATCTTTCTTGTCTATTTCTAGTGCAGATCTCCTCAAGCTCTCAAAAGAGTTATTTTTCTGCACACAGCTCAATGCAATTGTACAAGAGCATTTCCTGATAATAACCTGTCTCACAAATATTGAGCTTAATAATTGTTGATTTAAATTTGAGTAAGTGAGCACAAAATGAAGATAATCAGTGAAATGATTCCCTTTTGATTAAATCACTGTTCATAAGTAGAAAATTTGAATTCTGCCATTCATTTTCAAACAAGTTTGGGATGCATAATTTATACTAATGGACTGTCATAGTACTGACCTGCGACATGGGAGTCTTTGGGAAAGACTTTAATCCATTTTCACAATGTCTGCATAAGTAGAGAAGAAAGCTACATTAGTCAGGGTTCTCTAGGAAAACAGAATCAATAGGAGATATATATCTCCAATGAAGATATACATATTAATATAGATATATAGTCAGCCTCCATAATTGCATGAGTCAATTTTTTAAAGTAAGTCTCTCTCTCCACATATATAAGGATATAGATATAGATATCCCAAATTTGATATATATGACACACACAAATGTGTGGAGAGAGACATTTATTATAAGGAATTGGCTCACACAATTACAGAGGCTGACAAGTCCAAAATCTGTAAAATCTTAAACCAATCTTCAGTGTTTAGTTTTAAGGCTGGTAGGCTGTTATAGAACCAAGAAAAGCCCATGGCCCGGTTGAAAGCCATCAGGCAGGAGAATTCTGTTTTACTTGGTGGTGGTCAGTCTTTGTTCATCTCAGGCCTTCAACTGATTGGACAAGGCCCCCTGGCATTGGTGTTTTACTCAGTCTATTGATTTAAATGTTAAACCCCAAATCATCCTCCCAGAATCTCTCAATATGATGTTTTATCAAACATCTGGGCACCCCATGGCCCAGTCAAGATGGCACATAAAATTAACGAGCACAGAAGCATTGTCAATCAATGATTTATGCTTTCAGAGTCTAAGAAGACTGCAGATATACAACATATTATTTCTAAACATAAAAATTTAGTAATTCTAATCAGCACATACAATAGGCTTGAAGAGAGGCTTTATTGGTTTGAGACCCTAATGCATATAAAGTCACTCACACTGTGGAAACTGCCAGACTGTGTCAGAAATCAACACCAAGACCCAGAAGTCATTATCTTTGTTATTCGTCAAACCTATGAAATAAACCTACCCACTTTTTAAAATTAACTTTCATCCTCTGCCTAAGGTTAAAAAAATCATTTTACTGTTGTGAATAGTGCTTCAATAAACATGTGTGCACAGGTATCTTTTTTTGTAGTGATTTAAGTTCCTCTAGGTATATTTGTAGAAGGGGAATTGCTGTTTCTTTTAGGAATTGCCAAACTGTTTTCCATAGAGACTGAACTTGTTTGCATTTCCACCAACAGTGTAGAAGCGTTCACTTTTCTCCACATCCTTGCCAGCATCTATTGCTTTTTGTTTTATTAATGATGGCCATTTTTACTGGAGTTAGGTGGTATCTCAATGTGGTTTTGATTTGCATTTCTTTGATGATTAGTGAGACTGAGATTTTTTTTATGTCTGTTGGCTGCTCGTATGTCTTCTTTTGAGAAGTGTCTATTCCTATCTTTTGTCCAAACTGGATAGGCTAAAAAACTGTGGTACATATACATGATGGAATATTACACAGTCATAAAGAAAGACAAACGTATGGACTTCACAGCAACTTGGATGGATTTAGAGTCTATAATATTCAGTGATCTATCACAGAAACAATGAAGTGAGTATGACATGTTCTCACTCATAAGTGGACCCTGAACATTTACCATAATACTATAAGAAAGAAATTGGAAGTAGGGGGAAACTGCCATAAGAGGGAGTGGGGCAGAGGCTTCGTCAATAAGGATACCTGATCTCAAACCAGGTGAAGTGGGGACCAAAGGGAGGCCCAAACTTTACCATTTAATGGCCACTTGTATACCTAATCCTAAATTGTTCCCCACATCTTTAAAATGAAAACCAATTTACACTTTATTTAGGCAATTAATCTGTTAATAAAGGCATGAAACTGAAATTCTGTAAGAAGACTTTGCAAAATGCTAAGCTCTTAAGACCACTTCTAATACTAATTTTGCCATTTTTTCCCAATTTCATAAATGATTTTTGTTAGCAAACCTAGCTCAAATTATTTAGTATGAATTTTTATTATAATTTACTAACGTTCATAGTCCTAACCCTTCTCACTATTTCTGATTCCTGAAACTTTCTACCTGTACCTGACTCAGCACATCAAAGTCAAACTCATATGTGCTGGTTTTGAGAGTATCTGGTTTTAACTTGATTCTTTTTAAATGTGTCTGAACACCCAATTACACTTTCTGGGTCAAAAGGAGCATAGGTTTAGAGATTATGTGGTCAAGATGTAAATTCTAAAAGACTGCCCATTTTGTTATCAGGGTAACAACAGAAGAGAAGCTTATCTAGAAAATAAAGAAAATGGGCAGGACTTGGTTGCTCATCCTGTAATCCCAGCACTTTGGGAGGCCAAGGCGAGTGGACTGCCTGAGCCCGCAGGTTCGAGACCCGCCCAGGCAACTTGGTGAGACCTTGTCTCTATAATAAATCAAAAATTAGCCAGGCATGGTGGTGCACGCCTGTAGTTCCAGCTACTTGGAAGGCTGAGGCGGAAGGATTGCCGGAGCCCAGCAGGTGAAGGCTGCGGTGGCCGGGAGTGTGCCACCGCACTCCAGTCTGGGCGACAGAGTGAGACTCCAACTCAAAAAAAAAAAAAAAAGAAAAGAAAAGAAAAAAAATGAAAAGGAAGAAAATGTGACATAAGGAAAAAGGAAGAAGGAGGAAGGAAAAAAATGAAGAGAAGGAAAAGGCAAAGTATTGCATCTCTGTTGCCTGCCTTTTAGAAACGTATAAACCCAGTCCCATCCTGGGGGAAACATCTAAAAATGCCAACTGAGGAACATTTTACAAAATACCTAACTCTCTAACTGTCAATATCATCAAAAACAAGTTTGGAAACTATCACAACCAAAAAGAACCCAAGAAGACATGATAAATAAATGCGATATGGTACCCCGGGTGAAATCTTAGAACAGAAAAAGGGCATTAGGTAAAACTCCAAGGCAAATTTTAATAAGATGTGAACTTTAGATAGCACTAATGTGTCAATCTTTGTTTATTAACATTTTGATAAACGTCCCAGATGTCAACAACAGGAGAAACTAGTATTCTCATCATCCTCATTTTAAAGAAAAGAACTATTTACCTTGGGCATTATCTTGGACAATTTTTGTACTGATCCTGAAAAATGTCAGCCATTTTCCCATTGTTCTAGATGAAAAACAAAGAAAACTGAACCTGAGAGAAGGGATTATTGCTCAACATCACCGAGGTAAAATACCTAGCTCCTCTAACACTGAACGAATCTCATGCTTTCCTGACCACGCTCTATTAAACTAATTGCATTGGCAATTATATATCATACTGAGGATATTAAAGTAGTTCAAACGCCTTTGTTTTTTTCTAAGAGATTATAGTTTTCACAACTAAGAAAACTTTAGAGAGTCACTCAAAGCATCATATAATTATATGCTAAGATGTATTTATTTTTAAGACTGTCAACAATTTTTACCTTGAACAACACACCCCAAAATAATCAGTGCCAGTCAAAAGATAACAGGGCAGTAAGTGGGAAGATATCTTAAAACCAAAACTGATTTTCCTCACTAAATTTTTGATGCCTAAAGAAAAGTGATTCTTAAAATTGTACTGCAAAGTTACACCCCCACCAAAAGATGAAAAGACTTTGAATATATCAATATTTTCTCAGCAATTTTCTTTGACCTTATCCGTGCAAAATCACTGGCAATGCTCATTAACAGTGCTGGGAGTTCAATATGCCACAGTGAATTCCCTGATTTTCTAATTTGTTGGTGATTATTAGCTAAGAAGCTACTTGCACACAATAATACATATCTGAAGTATGACAGCCTGTGAATGGAAACATCAAGACTGTTTCATTGTGTGTCTCTTTTCTCCACATAGGAAGATAGTCCCTTAGAATAGCACCTTAATTAACTGATTTGTTTTAAGCTATCACAAATACTATTGAAAAAAGATAGATAACTCTTAAAGTCAAATACTCATATCTAAAAGCCTCTACTAATGACTTTAGAATTTCACTTTTTGGACAGAAAAGAATGAAAAGTACAAGACATTATTTAAATTTTACTTCTAATAACAACTCTCAGATGCCAATACCAATTCCACCCCATCTCCAGCTCAGTCTATTTCACAAAGCTTATGAATCACCAAGAAAATGATAACTTTTATTTAATGTGCTCTATAAAATAAGGCAGGAAAACATGCTAGTCAAATTTTGAATCACTTGTAATCACAAGAGTAGAAAGATATTTCAATATCTTTATAAAAAAAATTCAAATAATTAGGTCACCTATCTTCTAAGTATAGAGAGTGACTAATTTTTAATATACAAATGAGGAAGAACGTGGGCTAATTTCATATGTAGATAGGTAAATAGATCCTAATAGATGTGGACATATATGTAAATATAGGCATAGATGCAGATGGAAATAGGTCATTTTTATCACTGGGGTTCTCTTTCCACATTTGAAATTAGACATTTAGCTTTGCAGTGAGTGGTGAAAGTTATTGCCAGTGTTATCCAAACACCTGTAAGTGGACAATCACATAACTCTCTTGCTTCACTCTCACTCATTTATGCATCTGTCTTGCCTTCTAGAAAAGCAAGAGAAAAATTGCCAAGTAACATGTTAACACCTAGAGAAGTTATACCCATGGATCTAAATAAAACTAGCTTGATAGGGACTTGCTCTTAGGGAACCTGTTGGGCCTCTAGAAATCGCTATTCCATTTACTATAGGATAATAATACATTTGTTAGGTGATCTACTCTAGAACATTAATAATTATTGTCTATAATTTAGCAGTCTATAATTTCCAGAATTTTATCTTCACCTTAAGGGAAAAAAAGAGGAAAATGGGGTCAACATTTAGCCATCTCGCCAACTACAATTACTGAACAACTACTAGCAAGTATTCTCCATTCTTGAGATATCACTCATCTGACTTTGAATTTATTTTAAAAAGCTGTGTCTTCTCATTATTTTTTCACCTATCAAAGACTTAAATCCCTCCCAGCTCCTTTTGCTTGAATCTTTAAAGTTTGAAGGCCACTTTGTTGTGTAGCAATGGAAGAAGAAAAGTAGTATTTGAAGGAATCCTTGCCTCTTTATATCTGTTAACATACCACCTGCTCTCAGTAATGGTTGTGGGTTTTCTTGGTCTTCTTCCCCAAAAGCTACCTCCAAAATACTTTTTTGTTTTCCTTAGCTTTTTTCAAAAGCCTGGGAGTCAATGTTGTTGACTTTCATTTTTTGTTATCTGATCATTGCATGTTTTAAAAACGTTCTTTGGATTGCCAGTGGCATCAAGGATGTCTTGAGTTGCTATGCACTCACCAGTCCCCAGAACTCTGCTACTACTGTTAGAGTAAAATATGCTATAATCACTCCCATTTTAATAGTAAAAATCTCAGCTTCTTCTCCATATGACTACTTCCCTTTATAACAAAATTTGTATTTTTTCCTTTTGAAATTGTTTTAAACTTTTTTATTGTGAAAAATATCAAACATATCCAAAGTAAATAGGATGGTATGATGACTCCCATGTTTTCATTAGCCCACTTCAGTGATTACCCATGTTCTGCCATTCTGTATCATCAATTACTCTTCTCATTCCTAACTCCTATGTAATTATTATTTTTACAATGATTTTTGAGATAAATTATGTATATATTGAAATACACAAAAATTAAATGCATGACTTTGGCAAATAGAAACATTTCCATCAATAGCCCTGTCATTGTAAAGAACATTTTCATCTCTTTTCCCCCATTAGCCTACCAAGAAAAAGAAACCACTGTACTGATTTTTTTTCCTTAAGTTAGTTTTGCCTACTCTAGAAGATTTTATAAATAAAACCATACAATGTGAACTAGTTAGTATCAAATTTCTTTAACTCATTATGTTTGTGAGTTTCTTCTATGTTATTTATTGGTTTTCCCTTTTGATTGCTGAGTGATACTGCATTTTATAAACATGAAAAATAGTTTACCCGTTCTCTTTTTGTGCATTTAGATTGCTTCCAGTTTGGGACAATTATAAGCAAAAATATTATGACCATTCTTGTACAGTTGTTTTTCATGGATAAACATCAAGGAGTAGAAGTTCTGTATCAAAAGGTAGGTACATATTCAATTTGATGAGAATTTGACAAACTTTGTCACAATGTTGTTGGACCATTGTATACTCCCACCAACTATGTAAGAGAGATCTTTTTGTTTCTTTTAAAAAAAAAACTTTAGCTATTCTAGTTGCTATACAAATGGCATCTCATTTTGTTTTTAATTTGCATTTCTCCAATGACTAATGATGTTTAACACTTTTCCACGTGTTTATCAGCTATTTGTGTATTGCCTTTAAAAAGTTGCTTTGAACTAATGTTAGACTTACCCAAAAGTTTTAAAAATAATATTACCTGTATCCCATACCCCAGTGTTACATCTTACATAACCATAGTATGATTATCAAGTATAGGAAATTGACATTGATAGAATGTTAAATGAGACCTTACTTGTTTAAATGTATTTTAGCACATATATGATTCAAAACAAAAATGGCATAAAAAGCATACAATGAGTAATCTCCTATCTACTTATCCTTCTCCATCTCTATATGATTTCAAAATTTTTATTTAAATATGAATATGTATTATTACTCCCCTTCTCCAAAGCAAAAAGTAACATTCTATATAAATTATTTTTCTGTTCCTTACTTTTTCTACATATCAGCTTTCTGAAGATTTTACGTATCAGTACATAAAGCACTTTCTCATCCTTTTTATGACTGCACATTATTTCATTGTCAGGATATACTCTGGCTTATGTAACCACATGTATTTTTAAAGAATCCTCCACCTTCATATTTATTAGAGTGATTTTTTATGATGGTGTTGTCAGAACTGCATCTCATTTCAGAATTTCTAATCACAGTATCCAAACCATGTCAGATCTGAAGTTTGGACTATGTGTGCTTGACCTCGCTGAGCTTTAGTTATCTCGAACTCTGAAATAGGGGCCTTCATGGCGGAAACTTCAGCTCAGCCTCAGCTGGCTGCTGAAGATCAGTGGGAGGATGGCCTTGCTGAACTGTACAGGAGCAAAATGCCTCAAATATGACCTCCCCTCATCTGGTAGATGTACTCACAGAGACCAACTCCAATATCAGAAGGTTTTAGACACAAGAGTACTGAACCTCCTACCTCCAGGAGCTAATTACTGATATACTTGGTATCTAAAATAGAGAAATTTCCCCCTTCTTCACTACCCCTTTGCCCCAGGCAGATTTCACCAAATAACCCAGACCCATGCAGAAGAATGTGATTCATTGGCTCTAGTCAAGAATCTAATCCAGCAGTACCCTGCAAGACTTCCAGGATACTGAGACTCAGACAGCTCCTTTGAACTGCCTTTCTTCTCAAGCATGATTTTCCTCCAAGCTTCAGCAAGAGCTTTGGAGTTTGGGTCATTTTCTGTCCTCATTCAGTATGATTTCGAGGAAATTCATTAACCTCTCTTATTCTTGTCATTACATCAAACTAAACTATTTTGCGAAGTTCTTTTAAGTCACTTTTCCTGCTTAAATGTCTATAGTGATTTAGTGATTCCCCATGGACAAAAGAATACAAATCAAAGTCTTCGGTGTAGAAATATATATGGTATAACTCCATTTTTATAAATCTTTAAATATACAAAACCACATTATTGATGAATCCACATCTAAGTTATAGATGCGTAAAGACATGAATAAGAATGCTAGACACCAATTCAAGACAGTGCATATATCTAGGGTAGGAAAATAGAAAAATGTAATCAAGGAAGAGTATTAGGGAGTTTCATTTAATATATAGCATTAAATAAAAGAGAAAGCCTCTCCTCCACCTTGTTCTCCAGAGATAAAAAGCCATCAGCTATCAGATAGCCCCAGAATTGGTTGCATGGTTCCCACACGGGGGGGTAAACTGGTTTAACCTGCCTGGTAGAGAAGTCAATATTCACATAATCCTAGATGTTTCAGATGGGCATTTTCTGGACTGACAATGCTACCAAAATAATTACTTCAGTAGCACAAAAGTTTGTGTTAGTGAAAGCATGCATAAGCCAAGTTTTAACTTCAAATTCCATCAAGAGCTGAAGAATTGGAGCTATTTTTAATTTAAGCTTGATGTAGTGAGTGTAAGCACAGGAATAATACACTATTCACACGTCCGTGGGAAATAAGACTTAAAATACACTGTTTTGCAGAGTAGTTTGGGGAGAAGTTTCATTCCTACTGTTTTTCCATTTATTTAATCATTGGAGTGTGGGCTTTCTTATCCCCCACTAAGCATTCAAGTTGAAACAAAGAAAAACATTTTTCAGTCTAGATTTTTCAACTTACAGCCTATTTTTTCCCAAATGTGCAAATGACTGGAACAATTTGATTAACATGTACTTGCAGATGTTGAAATAAAAAGTGTTTACTGAGAGAATACCATGTCACTCACTGATAAATCCTTTACTTGTGAATGCGCCATTTGTATATTGATGGAATCACCACACCTTCTCTATTGTCTTCTTTTGCATATTTTATTCTAAAAATGCAGAGGGGAAACAAAGGAAGGAAGGCAGGAAGGAAAAGAGGGAGGCAGAAAGGGAGGAAGGGAAGGAAAGAGGGAGGAGGGAAGGAGGGAATGGAGGAGGGAGGAAAAAAGGAGGGAAGGAAAGAGCGAGAGAGAGAGAGAGAGAGAGAATAAAAAATTTGACTAATCTACTATTTAATCTACCCTTATCAAATATAATATATGGTTGAATGGTTGGGTATTGTTTGCAGTTTCTGAACAATTATTGCTTTATCTACTTATCTAGGGTATAAATCAAGAATAAGGTAATCAGTTCCTTATTTAGCTTTCATGGCAAATGCCATAACTACTTGCACAAATTCATTCTATTGTGTGCCCCTTATCTGGCAGACTGATTATAGTTATTGGGAACAAGTAATAACAGAGTTACAATGGTTAAATCATTTAAAAAATATAACTGGATAGTTTGTTCCCTTGTTTCTTTCTAGTCAAATATTTCAAAAAATTCCAAATTTCTCTGTTCTAGGCTACTTTTGAATTTCTTTTGAGAGTGGAGTACAGATAATAAAGCAAGCAGTTAATGTCTTGTTAGGATTTTTTTTTTCTGTGCAGGCTATCTATAAAGCAAAAAGTGGCATACTGAAATGGAGTATAAGATGAAGTCATAGACTTCGCAGCAAATTGGATGGAAGTGGAGACCATCATTCTAATAGATCTATCTTGGAAACAAAGAACTGAATACCGCATGTTGCTGGCTTGGTGGCTCAGCCTGTAATCCCAGTGCTTTGGGAGGCTGAGGTGAGTGGATTGCCTGAGCCCGCGGGTTCAAGACCCGCCTGGGCAACTTGGCGAGACCTCAACTCTACAATACGTCAAAAATTAGCCGGGCGTGGTAGCGCGTGCCTGTAGTTCCAGTTACTTGGAAGGCTGAGGTGAGAGGATCGCCGGAGCCCAGCAGGTCGAGGCTGCAGTGGCCAGGAGCGGCCACTGCACTCCCGTCTGGGTGACAGAGTGAGACTCCAACTCAAAAAAAAATGCCGCATGTTATCACTCATAAGTGGGACCAGAACATTAGTCACATTAGCATGAGGGAAGGCTCCGCAGTCACTGGACACTGCTAGGGGAGGAAGTGGGGAAGGCGGGTGGGGGGCACATGATAACATAAGGTGTACCTAGTCCACTACTAGGGAAGAGACGGCCAGTTAGAAGCCCAAAGTTCACCTGCATGGAGCTTACCTATGTAGTTAATTGTCACCTGTGCCCCACATCTCTATATGAAAAAAAAAAAAGAAGAAGCAGTGAAGAACTACTTACAGAGGTGTGGCAAACTGCCTTATGAGGGGTAAGGAAACATGTAGGGCATATGGAAGCATATGAGTTTAAGGACAAAAGGAGTCATTCCTATCCTGGGTATGAAGGACCAAGGGGAGGGAGCAGGTACCAGAATCCAGAGACAGCCTCCTTCATCTCAGGAACACAGCCAGTGGATGTTGTCCCACAGCAAGAGAGAGCAGAGAGGATCAATAGTGCGACTTCATTCGTTCCCAGTTCACCTTTACATACACTGTTAGCTCGCCCCAGTAGTCCAAATGATGGACACTCCAGTAGTCCAACCCTGCACCGTAACTCCTGACAAAACATCAACTGCTTGCTTTATGATGGGAAGCAAGAACAAAGGGACCTTTTGATGAAGTCCACTATAAGCCAGCCTTCCATAGCCCAAAGCAGAGGAGAGAAGTGTTGAGAAGAGATCTGAGCTGAAGTATGTCCAGGAAAATATTCAAGCACTAATGAAGGTTGGCAAGACTTTGTCATTTCCACCACACACCATGAATCTCAATCTACATTTTCTAATTTTTAACTGGCAGGGTCCCTAAGGACACGACACCTTGAAGAGTAGAGATCCCACTAAGAGGAGTTTGATTTATTTGCTTTCTTGTTATTTTTCTTCCATATTAGACCTGAAGCAAGATGCGCATTTTCTTTTCTATATCCCTAGTCGTTATTAGGAAAGTGACTGCATATCACAGATGTTCAAAAAATAGCTACTGAGTAAGGAATTTGGCATGAATTCAGAAATATCCATGTGAGACAATTAGACACAAGGGCAGACACTGTTTAACAGTGAGTATTTTGTTCTAATTGCATCTCCATGGTGCTCAGAGTTGCTCGCACAGAACCTAGTAATGTAAACTAAAGTTAAATAATGTGCAGATACAATTGAATCGCAGCATCCTTCCCCACATCGCAGGATGAAAGCATAAGTCAATGGTTAAAATGTGTCAGTTCTAAGTTTTTCCAAAAGCTTTACTCAAGTCACAGGAATCTACTAGTGTCTGTCTACTTGTAAAAGACAAACCATTTCCACAGAAACAAATAAATAGCCTCAGGAAAAATTCAGAACCGGCCTGTTACAGATAAGTGCATCTGTGGCTGAGATTTGACACGGCATAGAGAACATGGTCATATTTTCCGACGACGGAATTTCTCTTAAATAATTTAGTGGAATTAAAATATCAACATCCCACAATGCCCCACAAAGAACATGGTAAATTTCAATCTGTCAGCTGAAAAAGCACCACTCTCAGGACTCATGTCCTGGTGTCCAAATGTTATTATTTTGTTCATCTCTCTTTGATTCTCTTAGAAAGCTCTTACACGGGGAATAAATCAAGAATATGATCCCCAAGGATGCTTGAGGAAACAGGCTACATCTCTGATTTTTCTTCCAGGCTAGAATATTTCAGCTAGCTTCACATTCTAAGATATGCATTGTGAAAAAAATAGGGATCTTTCAGTATAAAAATCTACCACATGATTAAATATGTTTCTTCAAACTACACGTGTCCATGTCCTCCCTCCCTTGTCCTGCATGCTCAGATTTGCTCCATTCCCATCCCCATGCATACACACACCACTTGCACTCACTGCACATACACAGTTTTATGCAGGGAAAATACATGGCCTATCCATATGCCATAAGAGATAAGATAGACAAGTGGGACTTCATCAACTGAAAAACCTCTGCAAAGCAAAAGAAACCATCAAGGGAGTCAGGAGACGGCATATTAACTAGTTTTTAGTTAAGATCTGAGGGTGGATAATGAATAAAATGGTCAGAGTGAACAGGGTTAGGGAAAGAGTCACCAAGCCAATCAGAATGTATAAGCCAACATAATGACAAAGAAAAATAACCGGAGTTCTTTCCAGTCATTCAACAAATAAGTAGACTATGTTAGAAGGTGACAAATATTATAGATGAAAATAATGCAGGGTAGAGAGGCAGGTTTTATACTTAAGACTATATGTACTTAAGATTTGGCAAATCTTTCTAATTTATTTGTTTGTTTGTTTGTTTGTGTGTGTGTATGTGTGTGTGTGTGTTTTAATTACCCGTCCACTGTTTTCCTTTAGTCTCACATAGAAAAATCTTTAAAACAAAACACAAAGCACTTTATGAAAAAAAGGTATGGCCAGGCTTGGTTGCTCAGTTTGCAATCCCAGCACTTTGGAAGCTCTAGGCGAGTGGATTGCCTAATCCCACAGGTTCAAGACCAGCCCAGGCAACTTGGCGAGACCTTGTTTCTACATTAAATTTTTTAAAAAATTAGCCAGGCATGGTAGCACATGCCTGTAGTTACGGCTACTTGGAAGGCTGAGGTGGAAGGATTGCTGGAGCCCAGAAGGTCGACGCTGGGGTGGCCAAGAGTGTGCCATGGCTCTACAGCCTGAGTGACAGAGTGAGACTTCGACTCAAACAAACAATAAATAAATATTTTTAAAGGTATGATGTGTTTTCATATCATGTTGAGGAAACTCTGTTGTACATTCTACTGGGGCTAGGGTGTGTAGGATGCCAAAGAGTGAAATTTTGCAGCTTTAAAAGAATTTCTGCATATTTGAACTATTTAATACTTTTTATAAATATAAACTTAAAAAATATAGAAAAGAGAATCAAGCTGAGTCTCGAGGTCCCTTGGCCTGGAAGCCAATTGGAACAGAGAAGTGCTCCTATGATTTCAACTCTGAAATAGCCTATCTGCTCTAGCTAGTACTAGCTACTAGCCATGGATGGCTATTGAACAGATGACACATGGTTTGTGCAACTGCAGAATTGATTTTCAACTTTTATTTATTTTTAATTAATTGTAATTCAAATATCCACATGCGATCAGTGGCTACCATATTAAAGGGCACAGGTCCATATACCTCTACTGCCATTGTCAGTCTGTGAGAGTTTGTTTCTGGGGTCCAATACCCTTCTTGTGATTGCTGTATATTTTATAAGGAATCAACAAATAAACCATCCTATTTCAATCCAATGTACTTCAGCTCGATTCTATTTGATTAAGGAGTGTGTATAGCATTAAGCACTAGAGACTCAAAGATGAAGGCGTCTTTTTTCTTATGTATTTCAGTGTGTTCTTATACCATATCCCAAGACCTTTCTATTCATGCATGCATTCCACACCATCAACCAACATGGATCTCTTCTTGTGTGTTCTTCATCTATGACAAGTGTGATAAGTTTCAATCAGTAAGAAATGCTTTAGACCTAGTTCATCAAATGTATATTACAAAGTCTCCATAAAAATAATTATTAAAATACATAACTGTTACCCTTAGTTGACAAAGCTGTGTCAAATCAGGGGAAAAATGAAGAAAAATCATTTCTAAGAAGTATTCAATTAATGAAAAATCCTTACATATGCAAAGTGATTTAAAAACTGTCAATCATTATTATTATTAGTCTCTCCTTTGACATAATTACTGTTAGTTAAATTAACCCCTCTTCTAGTTAACAGATCAAAGGTAAATTGGGATTTTGTCATAGACTGCTTTCCCCTTGTTAAAATCTTGAGATTTTTTTGGAAAAGTGATTTTTTGGGGGATGTATCCGCAAAAAATTCAGTAAGGATGTAGGAAAGACAGAAATAAGGGTACAGTCAGGCAAAGGTTTATCAGATTTGGTCTCACACAGGAGTTCTGAAAACAGGATAGGTGACGCTTCATGGCTGTTTCCAGCATAGGCAGAAGCAGCTGACATGTTTCCATTTGCACACCGTCTGTCATTGAGTAGAAACTGTCCCTGGAGGAACGTAGATTTCTAGGAACTCTCTCCTCTTCACTCAAGCAAAGCAACCCTCAGAAGCCCGAGGCTCCATATGTAAACTGAGATCTGAGAAATTATCTGCAGTCTCCTGACAGCATGCACTACAGGTATAGAGAAACTAATTTGAATGAAGTCCCACAGAAGCCCCTTTGGGGAGAAAACATGAAATGTAGCAAAAAGGAATATCTAAAGAAAGTAGGGCTGCAAATGATCAGCTCTCATTATTGCAAACTATTGTACGACTCTGTTTCTTTCTCAGAAAGAAAACTTGACCAAAAAGGGACTTGTGTCATGTGACCATTGGGTTTTATTTCCAGGGATCTAAAAAGCAAAGTTTCAACATTTGACATCATTGTCACTTGATGGAGCTCTAGATCCATGCCTTCCCTGGTTCACTATTCCTGTTTAACCAGACTTTGGAAAGCCAAATATAAAGACAGAATCTTCAAACTGGAATCTTCAAAGTGGTCTTCTAGATGACTTAGCAAGACAACTATACAGCATTGAGCAAGAGATAGATGGTGTCTTGAGAAGTGGAAATTCATACAAATGATGCAACAAGAGAGGGTTGTCCAAAGTACTGAGTGAAAGCAATCCAGTTGGGTATGTTTATAAGATCATGCACAATTTAATTTAATTTAGCATGACCACATTTTTATTTAACAAGACATATGATATCCACTTAAATGCAGGCTATTTGGAACATATGTTCTTTTCCTCAAGTTGCTTTCATTACACAATCTCTCTCTAGCCATATCTGAAAGAGACGACCCCGTATTTTCTCACAAGATCACAAACTGTTTATACTTACTATTATTTGGGTTTTTTTCTGAAGGATTTAAGGGTATACAGCAGGGAGTTAGTAATAAACGTTTTCTAAGAAAATAATCCAACAAAGGAGAACAAAATTTAATTGTCTGCTGTGGGCAGAGTCTAGGAACAGATGTTATTTGAGACACTATACTGGCATCAAGTTTGAGGTAGAAAATTGGTGTGGAGGAATTCTTTTTTAAGGTATGATGCTACTTTGAGTTTGTAACAAATATTTATTTAAAGAGAATCAATATATTCTATCCTCTCAAGGGTCCTTCCAAGAAAACATCTAAGACTAAATTCGGAATGGAATGGTTGATTGGGAGTTAGGCAGTTACAAAGCCAGGGTGAAATTGAGGGTTAGGGTTGTGTGGTTCCAAGCATGTGAGTACTCATAGACAATTTAGATAGTATGGCTGCCCTTCCAAGTTTTCTCTCTCCCTCCCTCTCTCTTTTCCTTCCTTCCTTCCTTGATTCTTTCCTTCCTTTCTTTTCTCTTCTTCTTTCTTTTTTTCTTCCCCTCCTCTCTTCTCTCCTCATTTTCTTCTTCTTTTCCTTCCTTCTTCTCTTCCTTCCTCTTTCTTCTCTCTTTTTCCTCCTTCCTTTCCTTCCTCTCGCCTCCTTCCCTTTCTCCCTCCCTCTCTTCCTGTCTTCTTTTCATCATCCCTTCTTCTTCACTCTTTTTTTCTTTTCTTGTCCTAAAATTTTACTTATATAACTTCCATAAGATAAATATTCATGACAAAACATTTATTTAAAAGTCAACAATAACAGCCATACAAAACAAACAAAAAAACAAAAAAACCAAGCACCTGCACCACAAACTGAAATTTCTTTGAAAGAAGTTAGCGTAGGGTGTATTACCTGGGAATTTGGTCAGGAAAGGAACACTAACTGCCTCCAGGATGACACAAATCCCCCATTTTTCCATCTAGGTGGGTATTACATAAGGTTTGCATAGGTAAAAATTCATCAGACTGGACAAACAAAGTGTGTGCATTTTACTGTATGTATTTTATACCTCAAAAGAAGCAGAAATTTTAAAAACAAAAAGGTAAATGCTTTACTCTTACGACCCTCGTTCCAATTATGTGTTGCATATGTGCTGGTGTGTACATTTGTGTGTGTGTGTGAGAGTATGTGTGGAACTGCATGCACATATGATTTTCAACCACTTTTTCCTCTTGACAAATCAATGTGAACATTTTGTCACATCACTTAATATTCTTCTGAATTGCACCTTTTAAAGATAATAATATGTTCTCACTCATAAGCGGGCCTTGAATAATTATCATAATACAATAAGAAAAGGATTGGCAGCAGCAGGAAACTGCCAGGGGAAGAGGGAGTGGGATTGGCAGTTAAGGGAAACTGCTGGGGAAGGAGGGGCACACCTCATCAACAAGGGTACCTGCATAATCAGCATTTGTATACTTAACCCTGAATTTTACCCCACATCTTTAAAATAAAAATTTTTTAAAAGATAATAATACTCCATTGTATGATTTTTAATCCTTTCTCTATAGTAGAGCATTTAGGTTATTTTTTAATTAAAAACAACACTCAAATAAACATCCTGATAGCTCACTGTATGTTCAGTATACTGCTATTTCGTTGTATAGATAAACATATATTTCTAAATTTGTCATTTCAAATTGCATCCTTTAATGAATCTTCTAACACCCCCCCAGAATGACAGAATGGTAAGCTTAATGCTGGGCATAACTTTTGCATTTGAATGTTGAAAAAAAATCATATTTTCCATAGTAAAGAAGAAAGTTATTTTGAGGAAATAACTAAAGAAATAAAGAGGCCTTTCCCACTCTTTTTTGTTCTTATATATACAAAGAGATCTTTTCTATGGTGTTTCCATTTTTAAAACCAATATAACCATCTGGGAGTTTGTTTAAATGATTTGAGAGGTTGGAATGGGGATGAGATTTTTCTCATAAATTACCAAAACCTATTCCACAGGAATTTAAAAAACTATTAAAAAATAAGAGCCATACTATTAAACCAATTATTCCCTAATGTAGCTAGCATTATTTTGTATTTTTTTTTGTTATTAATGAATGAAGAAGGGCTCAATCTGATTCCAAGGAAACCAAGGGGAATTAGAGGGAGAAGGAAAGACTGAAATTGAATTTGAACCTGGGTAAAGGAAAGAGCAAAACAAAATGAACAATATGAGTAATGCTACAGTCATACAAGCAGTGAGCAGGAGGTTTGATTTTCCCAGGCTACCATCTTGAACACCAGGGCACACTTCAAGCTTCATAAAACAAGTGTGTTCTGGAATATGTTAAGGCAAAGTTGACTCTGATTCCTGAGTGAATAGGAAAGAGAAGATCTCACAGGCAAATGGCATAAAGTGCAGAAAGATCCACTTTTTCAATGGTGGGTTCAGCAAGGAATGGCAGTGATGCTGGTTACTACCTGGTCATCCATGTTAGGAACAGGTAAACCTGGTTCCAAGAGAGAAGTGAGAAGTGAATTTCTTGAGGATAAAGTGACTTAAGCAAGGAAAACAATTTAGGAAGCAATCACATAATATGACTCCACAGGTTTGGTGCCAGGCTCTTTGATAGGAGGAGGAGAATGGAAGAGGAAAACTCTAGGAATGAATAAGATAAGACTCATGCCCCTAAAGCAAGATTGTGCAACCTCAGTTCTTGCTGACATTTTGTGCCTGGTGATTCTTTGTCATGGGGGTTAGCCTGTGCATTGCAGAATGTTTAGCAGCATCCATAGTTTCAACCCACTAGATGTCAGTTCCTCCCAGTACTGACAATCACTAATGTCTCCAGACTTGGGCAAATGTTTCCTGGAGAACACTTTCATTCTCAGTTCAGAATCACTGTGCTACATAAATCATTTCTCTATAGTGTATTAGGTGGTATAAGGAAAATATTGCCAAGTGTTTGAGAAGAGAAGATTATTCTGCTGCGGTAAAGAGAGAATATACACCATCAAGAGGGGTATTTGAGCTGGATTATAAAATAGGTTTTCCAGATGAACTAGAAGGAGAAAGTCAATCCAGGTAGAAGGAACATGGCAGGCATAAGAATGTTTTGTGGTAAAGGGATTTTGATTAGTAAGGCTTTCCAGGGCTACCGAAGCTAATTGTGAAGGCTCTTGTATGTGCCATAGGAAATGTGAACATTATCCTCTAGAAAATGGAAAATACTGAGGGTTCTTTTTTTTTTCTTTTTTTTTGAGTTCGAGTCTCACTTTGTCACCCAGACTGGAGTGCAGTGGCCGCTCCTCGACCTGCTGGGCTCCGGCGATCCTTCCACCTCAGCCTTCCAAGTAGCTGGAACTACAGGTGCGCACTACCACACCCAGCTAATTTTTGATTTATTGTAGAGATGCGGTCTCGCCAAGTTGCCCATGCGGGTCTCGAACTTGCGGGCTCAGGCAATCTACTCACCTCGGTCTCCCAAAGTGCTGGAATTACAGGCTGAGCCACCAAGCCTGGCCATTGAGGGTTCTTAAATAGGAAAATGATAATTTGCAAACTGAACTTTCTTCACGTAAATTTTTTTATGGGAGAGGGTTTTTCATGCATGTATTGCGAGGGAGAGAAAAAAGCATATGAGAAGTCATGTTCTGGGGGGGGGCGCAGTTTAAACACACATTAGATCTAACCTAGCATCCCACACAACCTTAAACATATACAGATAGGAAATGTACTCTCCTGTGTATACAATTGCTGTGACATTTTGCTGGCTTTAAAATTTCTGAAATGAATGGCTCCTCTGTCTTTCATGAATCCCATATATCAGAATGATGCCAGCTTTCACCTCCATATTAGGTGAGAAATTTTAAAATCTTAGAAAACAATTTTAATCTATACTTTCACGTGGGCAATTCTATTTTTCGCAGACAAAAGTGTGTGAGTGTGTGCACATACACATGTGTGTGTGCATAAAAACCTTAGTGAGAGTTATGTGAAATTTGACATTAGATTCCAAACCCCAACCTGATTGTCTATTAGAGAGGTGTAAATGAGGAAAACTAGGGAAGAAAGAATAGGAGCAACTGTCAATAGTAATCACTCAATAATCATCACTCAAGTTTCACAGTTGGTATCCTCATTCTCATTCTTATGTTGTTAACCAGCTTAAGTACTCTTTAATAACCTACTAAAAAATGTTCATGTAGAAGTATGCAAAAATAATAGGAAAAAACAAGTGTGAATCTCATTGACAGAATCAGCACCAGTTTATGATAACTTAAACAGATGTTCTATTTTAGCTCCATAGTGAATTTCTAACTTGCAAATCATTTTTGAATTTTAATGTTATTATTCACAGTGGGTTCCTGGACAAATGACGTTGTTCTAACTGACTTGAATTCATGTACTCTTTGAATTCCAGAAACAGGATGTGACTTATCACAGTACAGTCTTCATTTAGACATTACATTTTTTAAAAATCATGTTGAATTTATCTTTTAAGAGAGTGATTTTTCAAACTGTGCTCCAAGAGTGGGTAGAAGAGAGTATGGAAGAGTGAGCAAAAGAAGGGGAGAGATGAGTAAATGGGCTTAGAGTCCCCCACCTCCTTGCCTACCAGAGAAACACAGTTTGATTTCTTTTACATATTAGCCAGATGATAAAGAGATTTCAGCGCAGAGGAAATACTGGAAGAATATTTCAGAAGTAAATTTTTGTCTTCTTAATCATCCTTTGAACAAAGGGTTTAATTATGGGATTCCAAAATAGACAAGGAAAATGAATTTGCTTTCCACCTTTATTTTGCTCTCAGATCTTCACTCAATAATACAAGATAATCTTCTGAGTATAGCAATGTGGAGTAGTAGGGTCGCTGGATTAGGAGAAATAGAGCTGATTTCCAATAGTTTCCATTTGTTTACTTGTAATATGGGGATTACAATACCTATTCCAACAAAACAATAGATACTGGAGAGGATGTGGTGAAAAGCAAGTACTTCTACCCTGTTGGTGGGAGTGTAAACTAGTACAGCCTCTGTGGAAAACAATGCAGCAATTCCTAAAAGTTTGAAAAATCAACCTTCATACAACCCGGCAATCCCCCTACTGGAAATATACCCGGAATAACTCAAATCATTCTATAAAAAACATGCCTGCGCACATATGTTTATCGTGGCATTGTTCACAGTAGCAAGAACATGGAACCAACTGTGCTGCCCATCAAAAGAGGACTGGATTTTTAAAATGTGGTACATATACACAATGGAATGTTACACAGTCATAAAAAAAGAACAAAAAAATCATGATATTCACAGTAACCTGGATGGATCTAGAGACTATAATACTGAGTGACCTTTCACAGAAACAAAGAACTGAGTACCACATATTCTCACTCATAAGCGAACCTTGAACAATTATCTGAATACTATAAGAAAAGGATTGACAGTAATGGGAAACTCCCGAGTGGGGAGCAGGGAAGCAGGATTGGCAGTAGTGGGAGTCTGCCTGGAGGAGGGGAGCACACTTCATCACCCAGGGTACCTGCATAATGACCATTTTTATACCTAACCCTGAATTGTACCCCACATCTTTAAAATAAAATAAAAAAATCTAAACAAAAAAAAGTTTGTGAAGACCAAACAAAAAATAAATTTTTTCAAAAAAATTTTATTTTAAAGATATGGAGTACAGTTCACGGTTAGGTATACAAATGGTCATTGTACAGATAAAGTTTAGGTCTCATTTTGGTCCTCACTTCACCTGGTTTGAGATCAGGTACTCTTATTGATGAAGTGTGCCCCCTCCCCCGGCAGTTTTCCACTACTTCCAATTCCTTTCTTGTAGCATTATCATGATTGTTCAGGGTCTGCTTATAAATGAGAACATGTGTTACTCAGTTCTTTGTTTCAGAGTTAGGTCACTGAGTATTATAGACTCTAAATCCAGCCAAGTTGCTGTGAAGTTCAATATTTCGTCCTTCTTATGGCTGTGTAATATTCCATCATGTATATGTACCATACTTTTTTTATCCAGTCCACTTTCAATGGGCAGCAATGTTGGTTCCATGTATTTGCTATCGTGAATAATGCTGCAGTAAATATGTGTATGCAGGTATATTTTTCAAAGAGTGATTTGAATTCCTCCAGGTACATTCCCAGAAGGGAGATTGTCTGGTCATACGGAAGGTCAATGTTTAGATCTTTTAGGAATCGCCACATTGTTTTCCACAGAGGTTGTACTGATTTACACTCCCACCAACAGTGTAGAAGGGTTTCTTTTTTGCCGCATTCTCTCCAGCATCTGTTGTTTTTTGAGTTATTGATGATGGCCATCCTGTCTAGAGTTAGGTGGTATTTCTGTGTGATTTTAATTTGCATTTCTTTGTTGACTAGTGAGCCTCAGCATTTTTTCATGTATCTGTTGGCTGCTCATATGTTTTCTTTTGAGAAATGCCTATTCATATGTTTTGCCCACTTTTTAATAGGGCTATTTGTTTTTTCTTTCCAGCATGTTTAAATTCCTTGTAGATCCTAGATGTTAGGCCTTTGTCAGATATACAGTTGGCAAATATTTTTTTCCCATTCTGTGGGCTGTCTCCCTGCTCTCTTGATGGTTTATTTTACTTTGCAGAAGTTTTCAGTCTGATGAGATCCCACTTGTCTTCTTATATCTTATGACATGGGCATTTGGGGGTTTGATCAGAAATTGGTTGCCAGTTCCAATTTCCATAAGGGTGTCTCCTGCTTTTTCTAAGGTTCTTGTAGTTTGAGATTTTACAAGTAGGTCTTTGATCCATTTAGAGTTGACTTTTTGTGTATGGTGATAAGTAAGGGTCTTCTTTTAATCTTCTCCATGTGGTCAGCCAGTTATCCCAGAACAATTTACTGAATAGGTTCTCCTCTTCCCAGTGGTTGTTAGTAGAGGCTTTGTCAAAGAGTTGGTTTAGGAATTGAGGTTTTGCTTCCAGAATCTCTATTCTGTTCCATTGGTCTATGTGCCTGTTCCTATACCAATACCAGGCTGTTTTGACTATTGTAGCCTTATAATAAAGTTTAAAATCTGGAAGTGTGATACCTCCCACTTTGTTTTTTTTTTTTGCTGAGGATTATTTGGGCTATTCGTGGTCATGTATGTTTCCATATGAATTTCTGTGTTGTCATTTCCAGCTCAGAGAAGAATGATGCTGGTAATTTACTAGATATTGTGTTAAATCTGTTGATTGCCTTGGGTAGGATGGACATCTTAACAATGTTGATTCTTCCAATTCATGAGCATGGAATATTTTTCCATTTTTTTGTGTCATCTTTGATTTCTTTTAGCAGAATTTTGTAGTTTTTGTTGTGAAGGTCTTTCACATCTCTGGTTAGGAAGATGCAAAAGTATTTCATTTTTTTGTTGTCGCTATTGTAAATGAGACTGTGCTTTTATTTGGTTCTCTGCCTGTTTTTGTTGGTGTATAGGAATGCAAGAAATTAGAGGTCAGGATATTTTAGTTCATGGGCCAAATCCAGTCAAATTTCTGGCTTTGTAAATCAAGTTATATTGGAACACACACACACACACACACACACACACACACACACACACACACACACACATACAAAGAAATGCAACTGCCTTTTGCATGTTGATTTTGTACCCTGAGATTTTACCAAAGTCCTTTATCAGTGAAAGAAGGTTTTTAACAGATTGTCTTAGATTTTTGAGGTTTAGAATCATATCATCAGCAAAGAGGGATAACTTGACTTGATTTCTTCATTTCCTATTTGGATACCCCTGATTTCCTTCTCTTATCTGATTGCTCTAGCTAGGACATGCAACACTATGTTGAACAGGAGTGGTGAAAGTGGGCAGCATTTTCTTGTTCCGATTTTCAAGGGAAATGCTTCCAATTTTTGTCTGTTTAGCAATATTGGCTATGGGTTTATTGTAAATGGTTATGTTCCCTTTATGCCTGGGTGTTCAAAAGTTTTTATAGAGAATGAATGTTGAATTTTATCAAATTTTTTTTCTGCATCTAATGATATAAACATGTGATTCCTGTTTTTACATCTGTTTATGTATTTAATTGCATTTATGGTCTTGCAAATGTTGAACCAGCCCTGCATCCCAGGGATGAAGCCTACTTGGTCATGGTGGATGATTTTTGAGATATGTTGTTGGATCTGTTTTGCTAGAATTTTGTTGAGTATTTTTGCATCTATGTTCATCAGGGATATTGGTCTTTCACTCTCTTTCTTTGTTGGATCTTTACCCAGTTTGGGTATCAGTGTGATGTTATCTTCATAAAATGATTTGGGGAGAGTTTTGTCTTTCTTGATTGCTTGGAATATTTTCAATAGGATTGGTATCAGCTCCTTTTTGTAAGTTTTGTAGAATTTCTGGAAAGCCATCTATTCCAGGACTTTTCTCTTGTGGGTAGTTTTCTTATGATCAACTTCCTGGGTTTTTAGTCTATCTAATGACTTGATTTCTTCTTGTTTCAAACTTGGTAGGTTGTGTTATGTCAGAAAGTCTTCCATTTCATTTAGATTTTCGAGTTTGTTTCCATACAGGTGTGCATAGTAATTTCTGATCATTTTCTTGTATTTTGGTGGGGGGGTTCATTGTGATTTGATCTTTTGTATTTCTGATTGTGTTTATTTGGCCTTTTTCTCTCTTTTTCTTGGTCATTCTGTCTAAGGGTCTGTCAGTCTTGTTTATCCTTTCAAAGAGCCAGCTTTTTGTATTCCTGATTTTTTTCTATGATTTTTTGTCTTCTATGGCCTGTGTTTGGGCTTTTACTTTGTTGATCTGGATTCTTCTACTGAAGTTAGGGCTTTGGTGGTCTTGCCTTTCCAGCTCCCTTAGAGATTCCAGCTCCCAGACAGTTTCCCCTCAGACGGACTTTCACTCACCCTGCTCCACTCACCCACTCCCACAGACTGCCTTTATGGATACTCGCCCTTGCAGAGACTTTCATGCTTCCAATGGTTTCATCACAATCTTGTCTTCAAAATCCCAATAAATAACCAAAAATGAATTTTTAAAATGTTTTATAACTATAAAGTGCTGTACAATGAATGGTGTATTTAAATACAATCCCAAATAATAGGAAATACATTATTCTTCTCCCCAGAAGTAAATAATGTGTCTCTGATGTCCTCCATATATTTTTAATTTTTCCATAAGGAGAAAAATAGTCATTCAATATATTCAATGTTACAGTACAGTAATTTTCTCAGAATCACTTATAACATGAGATGGCAAAATTCTCATGAGGACCCTGTATGCATATCTGTAAACTTAAAATTGGTGGTAGTTTGAAACAGTAATTTATTGCCTTAGTCCACATTTTCATAGACTCCAATTCCACATAAAAGGGGAGTCCCTTAGGTTTTCATTAGCCAATCCAGATTTTTCTTAAGAAATTCTAAATTTTCCTAGAGAGAAGTTGTGTGGAAATTTGAATGGGAAAGAACTTGCCATGTACTGTTTTTTCTTTCTCCAGTATTGTTCTCAATATTTAGAAGGTGGAATCGCATGCTTAAAAAAATCAACAAGCAAAATTTACTTTTAAAGAATGTCTATCTCTTTAGTGATGATGAGGAAAAATCTTGTCTTCATTCATTTATTCAATAAATATGCTTATTTCCTACATGATTGGCAATAACCCATGAGCTAGAAATGTATCAGCATACAAAATAGACAAAATTATCCACCTTCATGCAAATTTCAACCTTGTGGATAATGCCATATTACTGAGACAGAAGAAACTTTTATTAAAAAGGGGAGATTAACTATTACTGATAGCACTGTCAAATAGATATATACCACCTATAAAAATTATGCTTTCTCTTACCAAGTCTTTTCTCCGGCTATTCAGGAGATATGACAACAATGTCTGATGGAGATGTCAGATGGCCTATATAGTATATATACAATGGTATATGCTATTATCTTTCCATGGCATCTTCAACTTTCAGGGTTAGAATTACCATTACCACAATCATCCCATAACATCTAAAATATTCCTCTAATTTCTAGCACTTTCCTCATTATATACCATAGGAACGCCAAGTTCACTTTGTACAAACAAAACTTATTCCCTTCCCCCTAGTCTAGACCCAGTTATTTTATCTCCTTTTTCACACAGCAATGGGGGTCATTCACATTTGCTGGAAACATCCATCCTCAAATGTTTCTTTGCTCTTGATAATAATTCATGCAGTCTTCATTCTATCAGGTATAAGTTGTTCACATGATCTTTTTATCTTTTTAAAACACAAACATTATCAGGCACTACTCTGCTTAAAACCTTTCAATTTCTACACTAATAGAAGCCAAATTCCTTAGCACATCACACAAGTATCTTTTATCTTTCCTCAGTCTCTCTCTCTCTCTCTCTCTCTCTCTCTCTCTCTCTCTCTCTCTCTCTCTCTCCCCCCCCCCTTCCCTCTCTCTCTCCCCTCTCCTCTCCTCTTCCTGGGTTCTTATCTTCTTTGTCTAATAGTTCAGAAACTACTTACTCCTAGCAGTTGTCTCTCTGAACAGAACATTGCTTCCATCTTTGAGCCTGTGCAGAGACATTTCCTATTTCTGGAATAAACTTTCTCCTGCCCCACTCATTGGAGATCCCTCCTCAACCTTCAAAAGCTGGCACTATTGTCTGCCGACCATTTACTCTGAGTCCTTGTGAAAATCACACCCCTTTTTGTGTTAGGCAGCATCTGGTACACACCTGGATATGTACCATTTGCCATGCAGTATTATAAACATCTTCTGCTTCCTGTCTCTCCTACTTGACAGAGTTATTTTTATGCACAGAAGGAACTTGACTCATCTTGGTATGCTCTGTGTATGGTCCAGCCATTACACTGAGTAGATGCCCTATTCAAAACAGATTCATAGAAATAATAAATTAAAAATTGAATATAAATCATGTTTTTAAAAGTATGCTATGGTGAATATATGAAAAGATAATTGACTGTTCAAAGAACTACTCTAGCATCACTTCATCTTGATGCAGATTCCATGGGAATTGTGAATCTCTCCCTCAAGCAATTATTCAGAAAATTTTAATGTTTCCTAAGTTCACTTGCATCTGCATTTGTGGAAACGTTGACAATAAAAATGCTTTGCTTTGGAGGTTTATTTCTCTACAACTTGTGGTAAACTGCACTGCAATACTTGCGAGGGCAAAGAAATCCCATGGAAGGTAATAAAGAGAACATCTGGGCCTGTCCGACAAGCAAAGAATTAAATAAAGTGTTGAAACTCTAAACAACATATTAAACAGAAACACTGCTTATCAGAGCCATATCCAAATCCTAGTCTATAATAAAAAATAACTTTAAAATCTTTTCAAGTTGAGAGAGTTTGTGAAAAGCCATGTAAATCCAGATAGGTTCACAAATTCTTGATGCAAATCTGACTTGTACATCCTCGGGAGTTTGTTTATCACTGGGCTTTTGACTTCTTTTGTGCAAATCTCATTTCCTTTGTTTCAAAACAAAGAAAACATTTCACTCTTCATCTTAGAAAAGCAGAATGAAGACTTAGTGATTCCATGAAAAAATCAACAATTGGGATGTAGACCAGGAAAGAATGTATCATGTAAAATCTTAATTTTTTGGTGAAAAAGCCCAATAATGGGAGTAGAGAATAGCAAAAACATAGACAATCAATGACAGGTATTCCTTCAACTGTGCAGGTTTTAGAAACTATCTTCTCAGTGCCTGTAGTTCCAGTTACTTGGAAGGCTGAGGCAGAAGGATCTCCTGAGCCCAGCAGGTTGACGCTGGGGTAACCGTGAGCGTGCCACTGCCCTCCAGCCTGGGTGATGGAGTGAGACTCCAACTCAAAAAGAAAAAAGTGGAACAGCACATCGCAGAGTGCATGGCCAAGATGCCACAGATGATTGAGAACTGGCAGAGACAGCAGCGAGAGCGCTGGGCGAAGGCACAGGCGGCCAAGGAGAGGAAGGACCGGCTGCAGCAGCGATAGCGCCTCAAGGGGTTATAACAAAGGTCCAATAAAGCTGAGAGCTCTGTCCTAAAAAAAAATCTTAAAAGTCTGGATATTAATTTGGCAATGTTAAAAAAAACACACCCATCATCTTTAATGAGTTGATTCATTATGAATACCTCTGGGCTAAAGGAAATCTGTCTCACATACACATGCACATGCAAAGATCTGTCTCCAGACTCTGCTTTCTGCATGTATATAACATAGAGATATGAGTGGAAAGTGTATGTCTATGCTGCTAGCAGAGCGTGAGGGTTTAAACATCTGCTTGCCTTCTCTGGGCTTCTGTTCTTCACCTGAAAACAACAACAACAAAAAGATCTTATATCAGAGTATTTAAGGTTCACAAACTCAACTGCCTACAGCATTTAGTCAGATGATAAAAATGAGTCTGCATAGGGCTAAGTGTAAAACAATAGGGAGTGGTAGAGTGTGTAGCACACTGAAAAATGTATGCTGTTAGTGTTAAACTTGGACTAGTGCAACTGTAAGGTATTGCATGCCAAGGAATTTCATGATTCTTATATTATACCTTTCCTATGCCCAAATAGTATTTTTAACATATATAAGGGAAAACTTGGTTATTACTTCCTTCATAAAGCATTCAATGGACTTTGGTTTCGTTATCATTACTACTACTCATGTGGTTGTAGTCTCAGTTGGTCAAGATACTTGGTTGTAAATAACACAATCTGCTTTTAGAGAGTTTTATTTTTTTTAAGGAAGCCACAAAGTTTCCTTTTTTGTTTTGTTTGTATGTTTGTTTGTTTTGAGTTAGAGTCTCACTCTGTCACCAGGCTGGAGTGCAGTGGCCACTCCTGTCCACTGTAGCCTCGACCTGCTGGACTCCGGCGATCCTTCTGCTTCAGCCTTCCCTGTAGCTGGAACTACAGGCGTGCACCACCACGACCAGCTAATTTTTTATTTATTGTAGAGATGAGGTCTTGCCAAGTTGCCTGGGCTCGTCCCGAACTGGTGGGCTCAGGCAATTCACTCGCCTCGGCTTCCCAAAATGCTGGGATTACAGGCTGAGCCACCGAGCCTGGCCCTCTGCTTTTAGAGAGTTTAAGCAAAGAAAAATCTTTGGGGAATATGACTCACAGTCTTTGGAAGGAATTCAAAAGTAGACTCAAAGATATGCTTTCTGATGTAACTCTTAGAACCAGAGTGCAGAATTGGCCTGATAAAGGAGATGTTTGATTGTTTAATTCGTAAACTACTGCCAAAAGCACACCTCAGAACAATGCTATCAATAGAGGTGCTCTTGCCATCTCCAACTTCAGAAAATATGTTCCTTCATGGCCACCCATACCAGTAGAGTAGAAGCCCTGGGTGCAGTCACTGCTATTCCTAGTTCTATTACAAACAAAACCCCATAAGCAAATACCTTCTGGGCAACGTAAGTTCCACGTTATCCCCTCAGCCACCAGTGACACTAAAAATGGGGTTGTTTGCTTGTTTGTTTAGTTGTGTGCTTACTTTGAAAAGTCAGGATTTACAGAATGTATAAAATGAAAAGAAAGAAAATCCTTCAAAGATATTAAGCAACCTCAAATAGTACATATGTATGATTATTACAAAGTAACAATTCATCACTCATGGCCTTTAGCTTAAAAGTTAAAGATGTAAAGATGAATAATGCATATCTCTTTTCTTTGGTTTCAAAGAGAAATTATTGGCTGGAATGATTTTGACTAAGGTCTCTTATTTGTATCTTTCCTGAATAAGTTACATTTCCCAGGGAAGTTTGTGAATTTGGCTTTTGGTGTTTGCCCTTGAGAGAAAACTGGTAGATTGATAACTAAAAGCTTAATTGCGGCTTAGGCAATCAAGTTATTCTCTGAAACTTAAAAAACTTTACAAGGCAGCCAGAGTTTTAAAATGTTTATATTACTAACATAAGTAAACCCAAAGGGGGTGATCAAAGCCTTCTTATTGCAGAGAGAGAGAGAAGAAAGATGAGAGGTGGAGGAAGAGAAAGAGAGAGAAGTTTTTTACTTTAGGACAAATGCAAAAATTAATTTTTAAAAGAACAATTCATTTTTGTTATTCAAAGTACTTTTTTCAAAGTTATACATTTTGTTTTCACATACATATAAAGCATGCACTTGCTAGTATTCAAAGAAAAATTTGCTGCAGACAAAACTTAAGAAATCCTGAAAATGTATCTATTCTCTCTAAAGTATTGTGGTTCCACAGGGAATAATATTTTTGTTATACATGAGGATTTCTCAGCCTTCCAATATTGGCTACAGTTTCCACCATCCCTGTTCCCTTACACCTAGCCTTTTGCATTCGTTTATATCACCTGCCTAGAACCTGGAGGCACCTTAATTTGTGATCCTTAAATATTCTGATGCAAGACCTCTTTCTTGTTCAGATGAAAATATTTCTGGATTACCTATTTCCTTGTTGTGGTCAGAGAGGAATTGTCCTGTGCATTGCAGGATGTTGAGCAGTATATCTGGTCTCTACTCAAAGGATGCCACTGACCTTCCATCCCTCCTCAAGTTATGTCAACTAAAAGTGTCTTCAAGCATAGCTAAATGTCCTTTAGAGAATACAGTTGCCCTCCTCCATTTGAGAATCTGTTTTCTAGATATAAAGTCAAAAATAAATTACTTCCTATTAGCATCACTCTGCTATACCTGTAAATGGAGAAGAATGAATAGATTGGCTTTTCTTTTTTATTTCAAAATTGTTACAGAAAAACATGTTTATCCCTTCAGGACTTTCCCTTAAACTGATGAAGACTGAGTTGGATTAATCATTTGGCTTCTCAGGCCCCTGGCAGAAGGACGGGGAGGACATTCATGTTCTTTCTGCCCTCTTCACCTTGCCACGACTCCTTTCCCATTGACAGAGCAGGCAAGCAGCCATAGAATCTTACCATCTGCTTGCATCTAATTCACACAATTTCCTTCTGTGAAAATTTTCTCCCACATTCAACAAATGTCTAATTTCATCTTTATGATAGTGGCTTTTTTTTAAAGATTGGACTCACTAAAAAGTCAGAAGACACATTCACTGTGGAAGATTAGATAATATTTTTTTCAATGACAGTGCCAGATTTCTCATTAGGGAATCAAATTACATATATCTTTAATGCTCACACAGCCATTTGTTAGAATATCATGCAGTATTATGCATTATGATGCATAAATCACTAATGCATTTACATTTTAAATAAACATTTGTGCCACCGCTAGATGCTTTTGATCTTGTATGGGTAAGTTTTCTTTCTGGGTCCTGGCTGAAAATGAAGTGCTTACAAAATGAATGCATTCATGTTGGCATGAACCCAACAGCCACAGAAAATGATATGCTGTTTAAGATTGTGTGGCATTTGGAGGGCAAGGGGGTCTGGGCAGAGTTGACCACCAAATCTCTTTATTCCTTTTTGAAGGCTTCACTTACAGATCTGCTAAAAGAATTATTCCACACAATATATGAAGCCCTGGAGATTCCATTGGCAAGTAATTAATTTTCTTGCCTGTATTATGAGACCATTTGCAAGCTGTTTAGAAGCCAAGTGTCTGTCCTTTGAAATCACTTTTTAAAGACTGGCTTCCAGTTGTCCCTCACCATGATGCATGCCATGGGAGCTATTAATTTTATCTGAAGTATTGGCAGTTGGCTTCAGGCAGAGTCAATAGCAAGCATTACTAATAAGAAACAAACAAGGCACATCTGTGAGGGGGCACTGTTTTTTTTTTTTTTTCCTGCTTTGCTGGGGTATCTTTAGAGCCAGCGATCCTAAGGTTCCTAGTGATTATTGACTCTGAGCTTCATAATGTGTCTGAATCAGCCATCACATGAACACATGGGCAGTTTGCCTCCTCCTACCGGTAGAGGTTCAGTGTGATTTTGCCACATCCACCAGAGTTTGCCTTTTCTTAAGAAATGGGTCATGATACCAGTGGGATGATGTGATCATTAGAGCCCACTGCAGCCCCAATTTTGCAATTCTTGCTAAGATCCAGAGCTTTCACGCTTTGAAAGTTTTTCTTCCATTTTTCCTTGGTTGCAAAGTCTAGGAGCTAGCAAGAAAATAAATTTGATGAGGAAAGATCAAAAGATCTCTAGATTATAAATGTGTTATGTCCTTCCATGGCGAGGATGTGTTACACTAGAGTTTCTTAGGTTTGGATTGAAGTCCTTCTAGAATTTTCTTATCCACACTTGAGATAGTTTTCTCCAATGCCCATCTTCTGTAACACATGGGAAAGTTGTTATTCACATGCAAACTTAGAACTTTGTCAAAAATTTTAAGAACTGTTGTTGACAAAATATTCATTATCCCATCATCTTTTCTCAATTTATTAAGACTTATGGTATATTTGTTAATTTTTTCTTATATTTACACCTTCTAAAACTAAGACTTACACACACACACACACACACACACACACACACACACACACACACACACACCCCTAGTATTTTCCAAGAGAGAAGGTGTATTTTCTCTCACATCTATCTTTTGGAGGATAATGGTAGCATAAATTGTCTTCTCTGAGTTACAGAGATGAAACATCAGCTTATGTGTGGAGCTCCGAGATCAGTCCTCCATGTCTAGCTGGTTTTCCTTCTACTTCTGAGCTGTTGATTCTGTCTGCTTCATTAGTATGCTTTCTGACTTTCTGTAGAGATGGACACATGGAAATGGCCACCAGCAACAATACTTCACCCCAGAGACTGTATAACCATTATAATGTCTAACACTCAGGAGAGCTAATGGTGTATCAAGTCATTTTGAGCACTTTACACATGTGACTCAGGCAATGTCACAGCATCTCTGTGAGGAAGAACCTCAGATTATTCCAAATAAAGAGATAAAAAACTGAGGCAGCCGGGCTCGGTGGCTCAGCCTGTAATCCTGCGCCTTTGGGAGGCTGAGGTGAGTGGATTGCCTGAGCCCGCGGGTTCGAGACCCGCCTGGGCAGCGAGACCTCATCTCTACAATAAATCAAAAAATCAGCTGGGCGTGGTAGCGCATGCCTGTAATTCCAGCTACTTGGAAGGCTGAGGCGGAAGGATCGCCGGAGCCCAGCAGGCGAGATTGTGGTGGCCGGGAGCGGCCACTGCACTCCAGTCTGGGCGACAGAGTGAGACTCCAACTCAAAAAAAAAAAAAAAAACAAAAAAAAACTGAGGCATAGAGAGGTGACAGCACTTGCTGCAAATAATAATGTTGTTAAATGGTAGAACCAGCATTGGAAACACAGACATTTTATGTACCCTCTGGACATGTCCACCAAAGTCCCCTCAAATCCCTACTCATTGTTCATCCAACTTACTGTCCTTTATTTGTTGATTCATAAGTATTTACAGAGCAGAGATTGATGTTGGAACGTGGGTGAGATTCAGGGTGCATTACACAGATACAGTCCAGGCCTCATAGAGCTAAAATGCTGGTCGTAGTCAACTAGCAGGCTTCACAAACTACTAGTCAATACGGACGTATTTTGCAAGAGTAGGTTCATAGCAGACACATTACAAGAACACATCATTCAGCTTAGGGGGATCAGAGGATGTTTCCAGGCAAAAATTATATCTGTGCTGAGACTTAAAAGTAAATGAAAAAATTATGATTAGGATCAAATATGTTTCTAAAAGGAGGCATGATGTTTGAAAGCCTCCCATGAAAACAGAACATATTTCTTCTGTTTGTGATTTCTTGCTTTGTTCTAGTTTGGTCAGGAAATATACTTGAGATGATTTTGATTTTTTAAAATTAGTTAAGACTTGTTTTGTGGCCTACTGTATCATCTGTCCTGGAGGACACTGGAGAAGAATGCATATTCTATTGTAATTGGATAGAAAGTTCTGTATATATTTGTTAGGTACATTTTGTGTAAACTGCAGTTCAAATTTAGTCTTTCCTTATTAGTTTTCTGTCTGGTTGATTTTTCCATTGTGGAAAGTGGGGTTTTGAAGTTCTATTATTGTATTTCTATTTCTTCCTTCATGTCCATTAATATTTGCTTTATATATTTATGTGCTTTGAAGTGGGGTGCATATATTTTTATAGATGTTATGTCTTCATAATGAATTGAGCCCTTTTCCATTAAATAATGACATTCTTTGTCTGTTGTGACAGTTTTTTATTTAAAGACTATTTTATCTGTTATAAAAATAGCCACCCTTGCTCTTTCTTTGGTTATTATTTACATGGAATATCTTCTATACCTTTATGTATGTCTTTAAGGCTAAAGTGAATCTTTCATAGGTAGGATACAATTTTTTAAATTTTTATTTATTTATTTTTTAATTCATTTAACCACTCTATGTCTTTCGAATGGATTATTTAGTACACATACATTCAAAGTAATTATTGTTGAGTAAAGACTTACTACTGCCATTTTTAAATTGTCTGGTTGTTTGGTAGATCCTTTGTTTCTTTCTATCTTTTAAAAGAATATGCAACTACATGAAAATTAGACAACATGCTCTTGAACAACCAATATATCAATGAAAATATCAAAATAGAAATTTTAAAATTTGTGGAAAAAAAATTAAAGTGGAAACAGATACCAAAACATATAGGTTACAACAAAAACAGTACTTAGAGAGAAGTTTATAGTAGTAAATGCCTACATTAAAAAATAAGAAAGATTTCCAATAAATAACTCAATGTTGAGTCTTAAGGAACTAGAAAAACAAAAACAAACTAAACTCAAAATTAGTAGAAGGAGGGATTGGATGTAGTGGCACATGTGTGTAATTAAGCACTTTGGGTGGCTGAGGCAGAAGGGTTGCTTGAGCCCAGGAGTTTGGGACCAGCCTGGGCAACATAGGGAGATGTTGTCTCTACAAAACTTTACCGTATGATGATGACTTGTATACCTAGTCCTGAATTGTACCCCACATCTTTAAAAAAAAAAAAAACTTAACCAAGTGTGTAGTCCCAGCTACTTGGAAGACTGAGGCAGAAGGATCGCCTGAGCCCAGGAGATCAAGGCTGCAGTGAGTCGTCATCATGCCACTGCACTCCAGCCTTGGTGATAGGGTGGGACTCTGACTCAGAAAAAACAAAATAAAAAGCAAAATACCCTCAGTTCAACTTGGTAGTGGTAATCATTCTGCAGTATATACATAGGCCAAATCATCATGTTGTACACCTTAAACATAAACATTTTGTCAATTATACCTCAATAAAGTTAGGGGCTAAAGGCTCAAACAACAACAAAAAAAGCTCAGTTCAATTTACTATAATTACTACTGTTACCATTGCCTTCTATAGCTCAACCCAAACAAAGTTTCCTTGAGCGGGAGTTTTTGCTAAGTGCATTAAAGGGGACACTTACTGGAATCTCAGAGGACTTGAGTTCACAGTGCTCTATATTCTTAGCTTTATGGTCCTACATTAATCACTAAGTCCTCTGGTCTTTGACTCATCTCCCCAAATCCACCCTTAACTTGTGCTCGCTTAGAGACACAGTGATTGTGTGTGTGTCTCTCTCTCTCTCTGATTGTGTCTCTCTCCCATTTAAAAGCCTCCAGTAACTTCTCACTTGTTCAGAAAAAAATTAATACAGCTGCTACCCACTCTGGAGTTTTTTGCTCCAGAGTCTTTGCACATGTAATTTCCTCTGCGTGAGAGACCTGCCCAATCATCCTCTCCCAACCACTCTATAAGCTTCCAGAGGGCAGGACGCAAGTAGGTCTACTTTTTTCTCACCTTTATAACATTTGCCATTATATCTATGAGACATGGCACAAGGTAAGTGCACAGGTGTATGTACAAGTGTGTGCATACACACACATACTGCAGGCAGCTACAGGAAGAATTAGTTTTTCCAGTGTGTTTATCATGGAGAAATACCTGTTCACTGTATGCATGTGGGATGAATAAATGTTAACTGTCATTAATTATTTTTATTATCTGATAAACACTCAGTAAATAATTATTAAATGAGTTTGATTACGTGTTCTCTCAGACACTGAGTGGCCTCTGTCATATTTCATTCCACAGCCTAGTAAGCACCATTATCTTTTTGTCCTCTTTGGTTCCATTAATCAAAATAAATCTTGCTAAGGCAAATTGACCCTTACAAGAGTGTAGTTCCAGATCTGCCTGTAAACACACACACAATGAAAAACATTTTCTCATCAAAATGAGTCATCTGGGCAAGGCATGCAAATAACACTCAACATCATATTTGTCCACATTCAGTGCAGAATCGACATCCAAAAAGGACAGGAAGAGGGACTCCAGCCTATTCCTCAAATGTGGCATTTGCTTTGGACATAAAATTTAAGGGGGGACAAAAAAACCTCTCTCAGTCTTAAAGATAAATAATAGTATAATGCAATATTTTAAAAAATTAATGTAAAATATTCGTGAAAAATAGATTATCAAAATTTAAAATGAAGGCAACATTAGTATTAACTTTTATTTTGCCTTAAGTCCCAATTTGACTCAGCACAGAATGGCTAACAATCCCATCTTTACTTGAAAGATGTTTTGTTCTTTATGAATGCTTTACTTTTTTATTTTTTAAATATTGGATAAAAATATTATTTATCTCAATGACAGAGTTAAATTTTGCACTAGAGGCAATTGTTCAATAAATAATAACTTGAATCATTCACCACACCCTAATCCTGGCCCAATACCCAACCACCATAAAAATATATCTTATTAGAAACTTAGAAACACCTCCAAAATTTCTGGCACATTTAGAAAGAATTTAAAAACTCCATGAAAAATAGTTTTTTTAATGAAAGAATAAGTGTGAAGCATATGTTAATAGTATACCTCAATGATGCATTTCCCCCAAAAAAGGGATCTTGAAGTTTAAATCAAAACTGTGTACATAAAAAAGGAATAATTATTTTTACAAGGATCTGCCTTGAGTAGCTAATTAAGGAATGGCTCATGAAAGCAGACTTTATGCTGTAAGATTTGCTGAGGAAGTATTTTATACACCCAGATAGGAGAAATTCTCATTTGAGAATAATACAGTTTGGGAAGCAGAATTTATGGTCTCCTCATAACCTATTTTCATATTTAATCATAGCCAAAATTAGGGCAACCTGAAGTTTAAGAGAACTCTCAGGTTGCACTGGTTTATTTCAATGGTATGAATGTTAGTTAAACTTTCCCAAATTTTCCACCTAAAACCTGACTAAGATTAGCATTCCCAAATATTTTTGATTGTGTCTATGATTTCATGTTTTCTTTGTTTTTTTTTACATTTATGTATAAGTAGATCTCCCCAACTATTACTGGTTTTGTTAAAAGCCACTTTTTCTTATCCACATTATCATACCTACAGCTCCTCTTGACTCCTTTAAATCTTATAGTGATAATTGTCTTTAGGGCATAATTACCGTTTATTTTCATCTGTGTGGGCTTTGACTCTCCAATTAGTTTCCAAGCACTTTGTGGATTAAAGGTTTAAGTTCTTTTACAAGCAACTCACCCTGGTTTTAAAACAAAGTGTTAACAAGGTATTTGTACTTTAAAATTAGTATATGATCTCAAAACATTTTCATTTATTTTTAAATTGGGAAAACCAGAATGCAAAATTAAGAACCATAAATTACAATATTTCTGCTTTTTTCTTCATTCTAGTTAATGTACAAAACATTTTCTTAGAAATTGCATCGAGTTGGAGACATTTTAAAAAATTCACTGTGTGAGAATTTCAGAGATTTTTAACATAAGGTAAAAGTGAATCTCTTTTTTTGGCAGATGAAAGAAATATAAAACAACAGATTGACTTTCTGGGCATGAATCTCAGGATGAGGAAAATATAGAGTCACATATTGTAGATGAGAAGAAAAAACCCCAAATCCTCATGAATCATGTGTAATGTTCAAGTGCTAAACTATTGAGACTTCATCACTGGAAAATATATAGTAAGTGAAAGTTGTACATTTAATTTTCATCAATTTCTTATTCTCATCAAGCTTAGTAAACATCGTATGTGGACTATTCCATGCCTTTTATCTGTTTTAATAACATACTACTTCCATATATTTTATTTGGTTAAATATGTGAAAGCAAAATCTATGATGAATATTCTAAGCTGATTTGAAAGGTAAACCCAAGTCTAGACTGGTGTTGTACTTTACTAATTTATGTCTGGGACATAGACTCCTCTTTCCATACGTCCTACATTTCCTTGCAATGATAGATAATGCATGTATAGGACTATATATCCATGCTTCTGTTGCTCTTAGTTACAGAGTGTTTATTTGATTCATTTCTCCATTGGGGCTCTTGGTCATTCTTTCTCTATACAAACCCGAGCTTTTGTTTTATTCTAGTGCATGCTTTTCGCACTGTCACTCTACTCTCACACACATATTGTCACACATGTAACTTTTTCTTTATAATCTATTCTGAATACATATATTAAATACTTATCTCTACATCCATGATTGATGTAGTGTAGTTCTTCAAACTATACTGATCGAAGAAAAACTACATGGAAATTGAAGAAAAACAAAAACAAATGGTTGTGAGTATCTCCTCTTTCACATCCATTTGAGAGTTTCTGTGGGCCAAGAGTGTGATTGTTGGTGATAATTTGTCTCTCTCAATCTTGCGTCACGGCTTTTTTAAGTACTTGTTGATGGTAGATTGCTAAACTCACTGATCTACTGGCGTATTTTGCATGGCACTCCAACAAAAAGCATACCCTGCCCTGAGAACAACTGAAACCTCTACATAGACTCATGAGTCACTGGGGATAGCCCTTTGGTATGCTCAAGCCATTGGCTTTTTTTTTTTTTAGAGCTGTGGGGTACAATTCAGGGTTAGATACATAAGTGGTCATCATAAAGGTGAAGTTTGGGCCTTCCATTGGTCCTCACTTCGCCTGGTTTGCAATCAGGAATGTTTATTAGTGATAGGTGTTTGCCGTCAGCCTCCCAGCAGTGATCCACTACTGCCAATCCCTTTCATGCAGTATTATGATAAATGTTCAGGGCCCACTTATGAGTGAGAATATGTCGTACTCAGTGTTTTGTTTCTGTGATAGATCCTATCATGTCGCACATTGATCTACAGCCTCATCACTAACTCCATCCTCTTGTTCTGTGCTCACATGCACTGTAAATCATGCTTTTTTCTACATGCTCAAAGCAACATTGCACACACAGTTGCATGACTTGTCTGTTCTCCTAGCTTGATCTAAGTGTGTTTTGAGGCTGACTCATCTGAGTGTCCTCAGTTATTTACAAGCTAAATTTGATCTCACTTGGCCCATCTGCCTTGACTAAGCATGTAGAAACCTAGAGCCAAGGGTAGGAAATAAGAAGAATTTGAGGGATGGAAAAACTGAAGAAAAACAAAAACTCCTCCAGTTTCTGTTTTCTAGTATGTTTTGGAACTATGGATGGATGAGATTAAAGACACCTGCATGGACCCACATTGGAAAACAAATTTTGCCTTTGTTTCTAAGGTCACTATCTTATGTTCCCATATGTTCTTAAGATGATAAACAACAGAATACACATCCCTGTAAAGTATACATGAAAGATCCAAATGCCATTGTCCAAAACAAGACACATGGTTACAATTGTGGTGGGTGAGAATCACCAGGTGCCCCAAAAAGAGACATAAAATATTTGCAAACAGGCTTCATGCCTACTTAATTGTGTTCCTTTTTCTGAGTCTTCTTAGGAGGTTTTATTTATTTACTTGTTTGGAACAATACAAGTTTATATTTTAACTTAATTGACTATATCAAGTGTTTTATTTGTGGTTAAGCTTTTTGTCTTATGTAAGCAAGGCTTTACTACTTGGAAATTATAAAAAATATTCCCATCTGTTGTCTTCTATATTTCACAGTTTGTCTTTTATATTTATCCCTATTGGAGTTGTTTTAATGTATGGTGTGAGGTAGTAATTTGTTTTTATTTTTTCCACCATATATAGTGAATTGCTACAGCAACATTTTTTGAATACTCCTTTTCCCAACCTCTGACTTCATTAATTCTTGCTGTAAGATTGTCAAGACTGCTGTGCAATATTGTTCAAATGTAAATGAACAGTGTAGGATGGTGCATTAAATATCTAGACTGCAATGTAAACAATGTCTTCCAGAGTTTTGCTGTGGCTTCAATGTCGTTTCCAAAACTCATGTTGAAATTGAATTGTCATTGTGATATTATTTAAGAGGTGAGACCTTCAAGAAATGATTAGATCATGAGAGATCTACCTACATAAGTGGATTAATGTCACTATCACAGCAGTGGGTTTCTTATTGCAGAAGTGGGTTGTTATAAAAGTGAGCTCAGTGTTCTCTTCCTTTCTCAGTCTCACCCTCCTCTCTTGCCCTTCTGCCTTCTGCCATGAGATGAATGTAGCACAAAGGATCTTGCCAGATGCCCATGTCAGTCTCTGAACATTCCAGCCTCCAGAAATATGAGCCAAATAAACTTCTATTGCTTATTAATTACCCAGCTTTTGGTATTCTGTTATAGCAACAAAAACAAAGGTTTTCTGTGTTTTGCTTTTCTTTTGTTTGTTTTTGTATTCACTTAGTTTCTTCGCTTATCTTCATTATTTAACTATTCATATTCTAGGTTCCTAAGTTAGATCATTGTATCATTAAGTTTTAGCTTTTCTTTTCTTTTCCTAACAGTGGCGTTTTGGTCTATAAATTGCCTTCTAATTTTGTTTTAGTGAAATTTACTGATTTTGAGGTATAATAAATTTGTTACGTCTTAATTATTTTCTCATTTTTATTATTTTTTACCCATTAATATTTAGAATTATATGTTAATCATGAAAAATAAGAGATTCAAATTATATTTTACTTTGAAATTATATTTTTAATTGATTTTACATTTAATTTTATTGTGCTCAGAGAATGTTATCTGCATGATTCTTATTGTTTTGATGTGTTGAAATTTGCCCTAGCACATAGACACTATTTGCATGTGTTTTATATTTGGAAATGGTATAAACACTTAAATCATTGGGCAACAAGTTGATTATATATTTATTATATCAACACATTAATTTTTTGTTTAAATCATAGATATGTATTGCTTTCCCCCCTTTTACTCTATATATTTTACTTTATTTTTTACTCCATGTTCCATGAATTACTAAAAGAGGTGATACAAGTTTTGAAATATATTCTTGTACTTCTGATCTGCTTGTTTTGAGCAATATTGCAAGCAGCAGATATGCTTAGAATTTTTTATACTTTCTATTGAACATAATGTATTTTTTTGTATGTGTTATGCAGTGCTCTTTTTGCCTCTATTCATGACATTTGCTTTGAAATCCCTTTTCTCTGAGAGTAATACATTTCCAACAGGTTTATTTACTTTAATCATCATCTATTATATATTTTCCTATCATTTTAATTCCATCCTAATAACCAACAGTTTTTGTATTTTGATAGCCTAGTTTATTTATATGTATCGTTATTTCTGAGAGTCAATAACATCCCACTATGATGCAATTAGGTATTAAAAAAACTCATATGAATTGAGTGTCTGTCAGATAAGCACACTCTTCAGAACTTAAATCATGAACCAGGTAAGTCTGACTTCCAAGTGAGCCATGATTCAGAAAAAGGTTTCATAACCTTTCCACTGATGGCTGTGATTTGACATCAGTGAATAGTGGTTCTCTACACCAGATTAACTAAAAATTGTAGAAGTTCTGGGTCAGTGGTTGGCTGGGACAATACCACTGATTCCAGTAGTCACACAATTGATTGGACTCCAATTGACTGGTCCTGTTTGGGATGATTAGGCCAGGAGAATATTGTGTGGTTAGAGTTGTATGTATAGTTTCTTGCTATTTTTCCATTCTTAATTATCCCCCCATAAAATTATGTTTCAAGACATTTTTATACTTATGAAAATGCATCATATATTTTTGTTTTGATAAATTACAATGAACAAAAATACAATGAAAATTCTATCAGAAGAAAATGTTAGCATATGGTTCGCTATTGGTCAGTAAGTTAAAAAGTTTAATTTTTAGCTTCTAGACGTGAATACAGAGAAGGACGTTGATGTAATTAACATGTTTTCAAAAATGCATTACATCAAGCTTAAAAGTCTTTGGCAAGGATAAAATATGAATAATACCTTAGGGAGAAGAGAAAAATAATGTAATATCTCCAATTATTAAATAAAAGTTTGGTAAAATAATTTAAATGAATACTAGTTTTCAAGTCACTGTGATATGAAAATATAATTGGACACATTTATAATAATTTTATTTTGATATATAAAAGTTATACACCACTAAAAACTTATTGTTTTCAAACAGTTAAATTCAAAATAAAATACTTTAAATGTTAACGAAAAATGTATTTTGGCGAATAATGAAAGAATATTTCAGACTAATGTCAGTTAAAAATATTGATGTTTAAATACTAAAAAAAATATTGTCAAACAGAATCCATACCATGTTAAAAAAAAAATGTCATTACCAAATGGATTCATTCTAGAAATGCAAGCAAGAATGCAAAATATCTGCACTGCTATTTAACATTATGCTACAAGTGTTTGCTAATACAAGAAAACAAAATAAATCAATAGGAAGTATCAGGACTAGAAGAAAATAATTTATATTATTTTTCAGATAATATCTGGAAAATCTGACAGAATTAATAATACAACTAATTCAAAAATAAAACAATTTAGTAAATTAGCTATAAAAATACAAAAGTCATTAATATATCCTCCAAATAAAAATTTAGAATATTTAATGTTAGAGAAAACTAACATTAAAATTTATACTTAGAAATAAATTTAAAAGGAATTGTGCAAAATCTATAATTCAAAAACTTTAAATGTTTTCTGACAGAAGGAAAAGTAGAATGAGAAAAACAAAAATAACCCTTGAATAGGATACCTCAAAAATATTAAGATGTCACTTCTTGGTGGGTGAATTTATAAAATTGATATTATTAAATGTTTTTAAAAATTGCAAACTGTCTTGTAGAGTTAGATTAGTTAACACCAAAGTTCATGTTGAATAGCAAGAATAGCCAGAAAAGTCCTTGCTAGGGTCAAGCCCTTTCAGAGTTTAAATACATTATTAAGCATCTTTAATAAAAACAATGTGTTACAGGTGCATGAGAAAACAAAAAGACGAGAAGAGTAGAAGATGACATCTGGAAATAGGTAGAAATATATAGAAAGTTTAGTATATGATAAAGTTGGCTGTCCAATCACTGGATATTGATAGATTCTTTAAATAAATGTTGTTGGGACAACTGAATAGCCATTTGGAAAATGACAAATTTAGATCCATACTTTATTCATGCATAAGAGTAAACTCCAAATAAATCAAGTATCTAAGCATACTCGCATATAAGAATGTCTAGATGTATGTGTACCTACATACATATAACTGTACCAGAAGAAACGTGAATTAGTTATTCTATAACTTTAGTGTGGATAATTTCTAAATATTACTCAAAACCTAAATGTAATGAAATGTATACAATTTCAATATATCAGGTTTTTTTAAAATTTTCTGGGCAAAAAATGCAACAAAAATATGGGGAAAACTAAAGATAAATATAGATATGTACCATATAACAATATTTCAGTCAGTAACAAACCACGTATTTAATGATTGCCGTCTAAGTTTATAACACCATATTTTTAGTGTGCCTTTTCTCTGTTTAGATGTGTTTAGATACACAAATATACACTATTGTTTTAAAATTGTCTACAGTATTCAGAGCAGTAACATGCTGTGCAGGTTTGTAGCCTAAAAGCAACAGGCCGTACAGCCTAGATGTGAGTAGGCTATCCCACCTAGGTGTGTGTAAGTACACTCTTGGATGTTTGCACAACAATACACCCAAAGACAGATTTCTCATATTACACATATATGTAATAGTAATGTAAAGGCGTAATGGTCTTAAAATGTTTTTTAAATTACAAATTGAAGATTTAAAACATTAATGATGAACAAGTCCGAATAAACTAATTGAAAGATGAGCACAGTATGATATGCACTTAGACACCATCCCTCCCCTATCATATTGTGGGAGAAAATTTTAAAGTTTTGCAACATATGAGCTTTGGAGAGGCATTTTTATGCATTCTTGTTTGAGACGCAAACTGGAATAACTCTTCTGGAAGAAGACTTGAATATGCACATATATAAATACACATATGTATGTATGTATAGATAGGTCCTTTTACATGGATCTATCTATCTTTCTATCTATCTATTTTTTGAGTTGGCTTCTCATTCTGTCACCCAGACTGGAGTGCCGTGGCACACTCCTGGCTAACGCAGCCTCGACCAGCTGGGCTCCGGCGATCCTTCCACCTCAGCCTTCCAAGTAGCTGGAACTACAGGTGTGTGCTACCTCGCCCGGCTAATTTTTGATTTATTGTAAAGATGAGGTCTTGCCAAGTTACCCAGGCGGGTCTCGAACCCGCGGGCTCAGGCAATCCACTGGCCTCGGCCTTCCAAAGTGCTGGGATTACAGGCTGAGCCACCAAGCCCGGCCTACATGTATTTATTAAAATAAAAATGTAATGATATTTCCAGGAATTCCAATTCTAAAATGACTGAGATGGTGAAGAGTGATCTGTCCCAGTCCATGAAAAACAATCGAGTGACTGAGTCACTCCAGGGATCATAGTCAATAACTGAGTCACTCCAGGGATCATAGTCAATAACTGAGTCACTCCAGGGATCATAGTCAATAACTGAGTCAGTCCAGGGAAAACAGTTGAGAGCTGAGTCATTCGAGGAAAAAGAGCAGATCAGTGCATCAGTTCAGGGAAAACAGTAGATGACCAAGTCAGTGAGGGAAATCATTGATAAGGAGATGTCAGAGAGATCTCAGTACAGGAAAAATAGTCTATTACGAAGTCACAACAGGGAAAGTAGTGAATGAAAAGATGACAGGGAGGGATTCTCTCAGTTCATTAAAAAAAATGGCAATATCCAAGTCACACTAGGGAGAATAGTGTTTATGAGTCATCTATGGAACAGTCAATGACTGAATCAGTCCAGAAAAACCAACGATGATAGAGTGTCATGCATGGAAACAGTGAATAACTGAGTCACTACATGAAACACTTATGATGATTGTGTGACAGGCAGAGATGCCTTCAGTCTAGAAACACAGTAGATGGCCGTGTCTATCCAAGGAAAACAGCTGACTACCAAGTCATTCTTGGGAACATAGTTGATAACTGAATCAGTATAGGAAAACATTGACTACAAGGTCATTCTAGAGCACACAGTTGATGACTGCATCAGTTCTGAGAAAATAGTTGACTATAAGCCATTCCAGGAAAGAGCCAATGACCAAATCAGACCAATTATCACAGTCAATGACTGAGTCACTCCAAAAAATACAAACACTTAGTCCAGAGAACACAGTTCATAACAGAATCAGTCCAGGGAAAACAGTTGACTACCGAATCATTACAGGACACATAATCTACGACAGAATCAATCTAGGCAAAATAGTCAAGTATCGAGTTATTCGAGGGCAGAGTCAAGTGCTGCCTTAGTACAGTGAACACAATTGATAACTGAATCTGTCCAGGAAAACATTGACTACATGTCATTCTAGGACAAATAGTTGATAACTAAATCGGTTTAGAGAAAACAGTTAACTACTGAGTAATTTCAGGGAAAATATTCAATGATCAAATCAGTCCAGGAAATGCAATCAATGATCGAATCAGAACAGGGAAAAGAGTTCAGTACTCAGTCTGTCCAGAAAACACAGTGATTGATTCAGTCCAGGAAAAATAGGTGACTACTGAGTCAGTCCATGGAACATAGTGGCAGAGTCAGTTCAGGAAAATAGTTGACTACAAATCACTTCAGGGGACACAATTGGTGACTGAGTGAATGCAGGGAAAATATTGATGACAAAATTACAAGGGAGATGTTGAGGGGAAATAGTGAATGACTGAGTCACATTAAAAAAAATTGATCAAGAGATGACAGAAAGTGCACTCCTCAGGCGAGGGAAGGTAGTTGACTACCACCAAGGCACTCCAGGGATAACCATGAATCAGAGTCAGTGGAGGGAACACAGCCCAGGACAGACCTGGTTCACGGGAGACAATCGATTACCAGATGACAGAATAATCCCTGGATTTCAGGGAAAGCAATGATGACTGAATGGATCCTAGGAAACAACTGGTGAGATGGCAGGCAGCAATTTCCTCTGTCCAGGGAAAGCAGTCTCTGAGTGAGATACATGAGACACACAAATATTAAGCAGATATTTAGTAAGAAGACAAGAGCACACATTTGTGTAAACCAAACCCCCACCGAGGAAGAAAAAACAGGCTTCATCAGAGTCCCCTGTGTCCATTTTCAATCAGTTTCCACACCCTGGTTTGATATTTTTTCCCCAACAGATAACGTTTTACCTGTTCTAGGTAAAACGGTATCTATAAAAAGGGAATCCCACAGTGGATAGCCATTTGGCTAACACTTTGTTCATTTAGCATATTTTTAATAGAAGTATCCATGGTGTATGTATCAGTAGTTTGTGCCTCTTTATTGCCAAATGTATGAAAACAGAAAAGTCTACTTTTCTTTCTTCTGTTGGTGGATACCTGGGCCATTTCCATTTTTAAATCTAGTATAAATAAAATTGCTCTTAACTCTCTTGTATGACATTTTTTGGACATAAGTTTTTATTTATCTTGGGTAGATAGGAGTAAAATGGCTAAGCCATAGGATCTTTAGTATATCTTTACATAAATTCCAGCAGTTTTTCCAAAGTTGTGCCATTCTACTCTCTCTCTCTCTCTCTCTCTCTCTCTCTCTCTCTCTCTCTCTCTCTCTCTCTCTCTGTGTGTATTCTTTTTCGTGTCGTTTTGAACATTTGACATTGTCAGTCTTTTTAATTTTGATTTGATTTTGAGTGTCTAGTGGAATTTTGTTGCATAGCCTTGATGACCAAAGAAATTGATTTCTTTCCCATGTTCATATTGGCCAATTATTTGTTTTTATGAGAATTGTCAGTTTATTTATTTTGCATTCTAAAAAACATATAGTTTGTCATTTTACTTCTGAATTGTAAGACTTGTTCATAGATCGTAGCCTCTTATCAGAAATTTATTTGGTTAATATTTTTCCCAGTCTTTGTCTTCAAGCTGTTGATGAATCTCTTCACTCTGGCTGGTGTGAACATTAAGCACTTTCATGCCAATGGAAATTCAGGGAATCATTCACTGGACTATCTTCTGGAGGTTTTCTACTCTAGAGTAGAGATCTGAACAGAGAGGATGGCCAGAGACTGCTCTGTGGATCTCAGGGGCTGTCTCTTTGTAGTCATTCTTCTTCCCCAGTACTATACCTTGCATGTCTTAGCAACCTCAGCCTCCTCATGCTTTGAACTCAGGTCTCTGTGTCCTCAGTTTAGCACCACCAGCTATTTAGCATCCTTATCCTTGAGTTGAAGTCTAGAATCTTCCCTAGGAAGTAAGCTAGGCCACCTGAGTGCTTACCTTTGGTTTCCCTCATCTCAAAGATCACAGTCTTGTTGCCTGTTGTCCAAAGTCTGAAAACCATAGTTTCATGTATTTCCAGTTTTCAAATTATTTACAGTACTAGGGCAATTCCCTTAAATGTTAATCCTTCTTAAGCAGGAGAGTGTTTATAATTCCTTCATTATGTGTTTCTATCTGTTGCAAATTTGGATCATATGTGCTGAAATCTACTATTTGTAAGTGAATTCTACTTTTAAAATATTTTTCAAGAATTGAGTCCTTTATCTTGAACCTCAACTCTTCCCCAGTATCCACATTATTCATCTATATAACTCGTAATGCTTCAGTCTTCTTCTGTCTTGACCCAAAGCTCAACTCACAGCCCTGCACTCTGTGGAAACTCAGTAAATATTGTTGAACTACTGAGAAGCATGCATTTAAGGTCATTAATTTAGCTTTCAGAAATCTAGTTTTGTTTTTCTTAATTCCCCATTATTTAATTCACATTCCCTTTTCCTGTCAGCAAATCTATTATCTGCTGCATTTTATGTAGGTATTCAAACACTTCTCGGCATTATGTAAAGTTGTAAATTGCATTTCCTGCTGCTTTTTTTTTTTTTTTTTTTGCGCCTGCAAATTCTTTTATTAGCATCTATCAAGCATCACTTTTCTATTTTTTACTATTTGGTGTGACAGGCACAAATCACATGGCCTAGACCTTTTCAGAGAGTAAGAAAAATTGAGTATTATATTTACTGAGGCTTTTGTATATCAACTGACTTTGAAGTGTTGTCTATTCTTTTTCTCCTTAAGTGTATATGTAAGTAATTATATGTAAATAACTTGCATTTGTAACTTCTTAAAATATAGTTTGCAGTTTTTGGCTACAAAATTCAGGCATTAAAATCCTGTTGTGGCAGAGGCTTAGTAGACATTTCTTCTTGTCCAATGGAGCAATAAATAATTGTTAAACCCATCTATAATTTGCTAGTAAATATTGTTGGATGTAAGAATGTAATTTTAGGATTTTTATTTCATATAGATAGCAAATGAAGACAGAGCTATTTATTAATGAAATCAATTATATCAGTTTGTTTCTTCTAATTGAAATTTTATCTTGATAATATATATATTTAATATGTATTATTTATTTATTGTGTCTATATGTATGTATGTGTAAGTGCATACATATATCAGTAATCACTTATTTTATTAATATATTTATCTTTTATTCACCATATTATCTGTTTTAAGTAACAGAGACTTCATGATAAGTTTTAATTTTCTGATAAATTATACAGATGCCTACATATGCACAAGCACACACAGACATCATTGCACAAAAATATTCTTTCTCACAATATCTTTAGCTGTTAAGGTTAATTTAATTAATATTCTTATTGAAACATAAAGATTATCTAATCAATTTCCTTTCCTCATCATTCATTGGGATTTTTATTGGAATACATTCAGTTGACATATTTATGTACTTATAAAATTAAATATTCAAATCCAGGACAATGAACTATCCCTATATACGTGGTCAAGTTTTGTTTTGTCTTTAACAGAATTTGCATCTTTTTTATTATAAGGCTTTCTATGATTTAATCATTTTTAACATTATTATGAGTTGATAATTTTTTAATCATGTAGGAGATTATTTTCACTATGGGAAAAAAAAAAAAGTATCAATTTGTATATTTAACTTGTGTTGATGCTGCTAATTCACCCTTAAAATATTTACTTAATTCTAGGTGGCTTTTTGGTGTCCATATATTCTGAAAACAGAAATTATTTGGGCTCATGTTCTAATAGTAACATAAAATTTGTCTTTTTTTGTGTTCTATGACCTAAACAAAAAAATTAATAATAGTGATAAAATTAATTTCTGTACTCTAACTATAATAGAAATTTTCTAGAATTTCAGTATTAGATTGATGATGATTACTGTGGGCAAATAATATTTATCACATTGAAGCAGTTTCTTTCTCTGTCTCTTTCATTTGGACTTTTTACTTATAGGACTGTTTTATCTATCAAATATCCATGTGGAACCCATTGATATAGTTCCATAGTTTTTATCATTCTATGTTTTTGTCATTAATTATGTTGATATAATTTCTGATGTTGAGCCATTTTTCATTTATGGAATAAATTTTCCTTGCTTATAATACATTTTTCTTTGGAACTTTACCTCTGTAATGTCTGCCAATATTTTACTTAAGTTTTTTCATCTGTGTTCATAATAAAAATTATTTTTAAAAAAATCTTGCCATTTAATATTTTACTAATATTATACTCATGTATAAAATGAATTTTGATAGTTTACATATTTTCTATTGTTTAAAATATTTTAAACCAATGATTCTCAAACTTTAGCATACACAAAGCACCTAAAAAAGGTTTGTAAATTACAGATTTCTCCTGCCCCCTGCTCTAAGATTCAGTTCAGTTACACCAATTTGGGTTCTGAGAATTTTTATTTCTAACAAGTTCCCAGGTGATGTTGATACTGCTGGTCAACCAGCACTTTGTACCACTTTTAGAAACAAGCGCTTTTTAGATATAAATTGCATCAGAATTATGAATCAAATAAGGGTAGATGTAAATCAGCCATACTAATATCCACTTCCATTTTTAATGATAGATTTTTTTCAAGCTCATTAAGGTTTTCTACATTGTTCAGGTTAATTTTGGAAGTTTATGTGTTCCTAGAAAATCATTCATTTCCCATGTATGATCAAGTATGTTGCCAGACTTCCACTTAATACTCTCTTATAATTCTTTCCTAAAACTTTTAAAAGAACCACGAATTAAAGCAATCTCTGCATTGGCATGATTTCCTAAACATTTGGGGAGGCCTGTGATACTTTAGACAGTTTCGCTTTTGTATGTGTATGTGTGTGTGTGTTTGCTTTGTTCTGCCTTGCTCAATGACAAAGACTATATTTCCCAAACAAGTAAGTCATCTATTATTGTAGAAGAATATATAAACTCAAGAGTCAGGGAGATGTTTCTTACATTTGATTAGATAAAGGTGATATATTGTTTCCATAAAGTATGTTTTCTGCCCCAGGAATGATAAGATACATATAAATAAATAAGTAAAATTCATACACTGAAAAAAAGAATTCTGTGTTTCTGTGCTACTAAAATTTGATCTGGAATTCCATATTTAAATACAATCACAGGATACTCTAAGATCCTTGAGACTGTGAGTCATCAAAATCATCAAGTCACTTCCACTAACCCAACCTACCCCAAAAAACTTGAAATGAGTCTAACTATGGTGGTCTTCTGAAATGTTGGAACCCATGGACTCTAGATCTGATTCTGAAATTGACCAGTTCAGTTGGCAACATGAATGGGTTCCATAAACCCATGGATGAGTTCCTTGGTAGGCAACCTCCTCATAATTAACAGTATCTCATTAAGTTTTTCGCTTCAAAACTGGATGAAAATTGTTTTTGTGAGTCATCTCCACATTCCATAATCTGTGGGTGTTGAAAGAAATGTCACAAGTGACTATAGAGATAGTCTTCAAGGGAAGGTCACCATAAAGATATTGTATATTTTAAGAAGACTTCTGGGGTCATTCATACCCATCAACATCTGGCAGACTAAGGTTATGTTCTCACCTGGAATTACATTTTTTACTGTGTGAAAAACTTGATCATTTCTTGTCTAACTCCCTTTCTCTTTATTTCCATAGTGCAAGGCTACTCTAGTCATGCTTGGAAATACTTCTTGAATATTCCAAATTGTGTGCAATAGTTTCCAACTTTCCAATCCTTGTTCTAGATTTGAAATTATTGAAAAAGAAAGCAATCATATTATATGCATCTCTCAGTTATGGTCATGGGGTGGAATACATTGTAGGTACTCAAAATCCTTCGAATCAAAGTGAATCTTGGTGGATATTTTTTTCCAGGATGTAGTTCTGTTTCTCCAAGGCCCTCATTATAAATATTTTCCTCTAGAAATCCATTTGGAATCATTTTTTTCAATTTTTCTCCTTACCACTATTAGCTAACTATTCTTTTAGACATTTTTCTAGATTACAAAACAAAATTTCCATTTGTATTCATTTCTACATTTATTTAGTTTCATGCAAAAAGATGAATAGCATATGAATTATAAAGAATGATGTCTTTAAAAATGTACTCTGAGTTTTCTTTAATTGGAATAACAGCTTGTAACAAGCTGTTCTTGTTTAGTTATAACTAGTTTTATGCCTGACTGAATAAGCTGAGGAGAGCCCCTCTCAAAGAAAAAAAAAATGTGTACTCTGAGCATTAGACCTAAGCAACATGACTCTAAGCCCACAAAAACATGTGCCATAATACAGAAGACTGTTTCTTCCTAGTTGGAAACATAGTGTAGCAATCAAGTTCCCTGAAAGAACAGCAAAAGGTCATCTATAGGCTACCCAAACAACAACCATGTTCTCTTATATTAGTAAATCTAAAATTCAGTACTGTTGAAAACATAAATTGGCATTTACTTTGAGATTTTCCTAAAAACATGGAACAGTATGCAATTTTAATTTGATTTTCAAAGTTTATCACATGAATCATGCCTCTAAATACCACAGTTACTGCATTATCTATAATGACAGTTGATTTTAAGCACAACCCAAGATGAGAATTTTTAGATGAGGCCAAAGACTATGTATGATTAAAAATATATTGGTGATTTTTAATAATCATCTTTGTTTCAGGATTACTATTTAAAGCTCAAACTTTTTAGTCTCAGAACCCCTTTATATCCCTAAAGATTATCGAGGACCCCAAAGAGATTTGAAAGGCACGTCTATTGTTATATACCACAGTAGAAGTTAAAACGGAGACATTTCTAATAATATTGACTTTATAATGCTTTGTCATAACATAAATAACACTTTTGTAGAAAAACATATTTTACAAAATAAAATGAAAAAGTGAAAAGAGTGCTTTGGTTTTATACTCTTGCAAATTTCTTTAATATCTGGCTTCATAGAAGATGATGTGATTCTAATATCTGTTTCTCCATTTCATCTTTTGTTATATGTTGTTTTGGTTGGAGTCTATGAATAAAATCCAGTTGTGTACAGATACTTAGTTGGAAAGGACAGGAAATTTTAATAATTTTTTCAGATGATTGTAGACACTCATTTTTTATACTCCACTCAAAGTCAAAAAAAGAGTGCTTCTTTCAAGAGTATTTGAACTTTTGATTCTGTCATCAGTATTCATGATCTTTTTGAACATAGTTAAATTCAAATCCATGGGTTCATCTTGCACTTTAAATGGATCTTTTAGCCATGCATGATTTTGTATTATGATGCATTATTCATTTGCAAAATATCGTCTCAGTAAGTTGTTCATAGCCTTCAAATATTCACACATTTTATTATGTAGTATTAAAAATATCTCATTGATTAATATCACCACTAATCTCCTAAGAAAAGCCTTTTAGTATCGGGAAGGTGTTGAATGTTATCATCAACAATTACTGTCAGCAATTTATCCTTGGACTATATCCTTGGAATGACCAACTAACTTTGGTCACTTTCAAGAAAATGTCTTCTGAATCTTCAAGTCTGAAAGAAAAATAATTTACCCAATAGTCATTATGTCAAATGAAAATGGCAAGTCATGAAAAAGGTGACCAAATTAGCATGCACAAACACATTTGCACACAAAAAAACCATGTCACTCTGGCATCAGAGAACAACTTTGTGCACAATTCTCATCTTGGCATACCAAATATTGAGAAGACATATACATCAGGATTAAGGTTTAATAAAATTGAGTTTATTTCCTGCTTCATCAGGGACGTTCTTCAGTGAAACTGGCTCTTCATCAACTACCATTGCAGCAGGGAAAAATACTATGACAACTAGCACAGTTTAGTATCACTGAATTCACTTGTGCTAGGGTACCAGTCATCTTACCTTGCACTGTTTTGGTGCTATCGGTTCAAAGGCAACCCAGTGGTGAAAAGAAAAATATTATCTTAGCATTATTATCAAAACAGTTTTGACTTAATCTCTGAAAGCGTTCAGAGACTCCCAGGGATCTCTGAATTCTATAAATCCCCAGTTTAGTGTCGGGAATGCTTGGATCCCACCAATATTTTTGACTACGTTGGTATGTTGCTTTTTGTTTTTTTGTTTTCCTGTTAAGATATTACTACATAATTGTTCTTACATTTGACAAATTTTTAAAGATCTATGACTGATATTTGAAACGTTGTCTTGATTTATGACTGGTATTCTACAATGTATGAAGCATTTGTATTTGCAAAATGCCCTATAATCACTGCAATGCATAATCATCTTCCAACCTCCAAAATGAACAACACTAAGCTCTTATGAATTATATAGTCATGATTTATAATGAAATGATTGATCTATAAAAGGTGCTAGATAGAAAAAATTACTTGCTTGGTGAAATTGAATTAAGTTGGGCACAGGAAAAAGCAGAATAAAGTCAGGCAGAGCTCAGTGTTCTTGCCAATCCATCACTGGATGTCTTCAGGGAGTCTAAGAGTTCCAAGAGAAGCTTCTCTGTAGAGCTTAGTTCTAAAGAGAAATTCGAAAGGAAAGGGATATAGCCCAGGGAGAAGAAGTTCAGAAAAGAGAAAAAGCAAAGCTTTGACTAATACCTCCTATAATCACCCTTTCATGAGCTGACAGGTCAGCACAGCCAATTGACAACTTGGATAATCCAGAGATTTTTGCTAGTGGCAAAGAATGCTGAAAAGACCGTTTACCTCTTCCGGTCACAGCATGATTGTGTAGCCAGCCTACCTAAAGAGCTGTGAAGCCTTTCCAGTCTTGAGTGTTACTGTGTATGTTCAGCTTACTAGAACTACTGAACAGATAAGCCGGATTCTAAACAGCCTTTGGAGATGAAACCTGGGCAGAGGATCCTTAGTGTCCCGATCAAACTATGGTGGCATTTATTACTTTTTATAACCTTTACAATCAGCCAAGAATAAACACTTCTTTGTAGAACAACAGTGGGTTTTTCCTCTGCTCATTCTCAAAACAGATTGCTTTGAGAATTTGATGAAATGTATGGCTCCTTCAAATACACAAATGCACATACAAGATTTTATACATTCTCAGGGATCCACAGACTTTCTAAAGTTTATCCATAATACCAGGTTATACAACTCTATGTGGGGATATCAGACTGTTTATTCCAAAGTTAGATGTCTCCAGAACGTTTTCCTAGCACTTTTTAATTATATAGATTGGAATACTGCAGCCCTGCCTGTGTGTGTTAGGATGTCATTATAAACTCTTTCCACAATACACATCAGTTCTCTTCAAAAAATTTCAATGTTAGAATATTAAAATTTAGATAATGTGGACTATGCTGGAGCAGCCAAAGCAATTCCAAAGTGGTTCAGCACCTCATTTCCCCTGTCATTCTTCAGTTTATAATTATGCAAATGAAACTTCGCCTTTTCCTAGCACTCAAAATTCACACCCTAAGGGCTATCTGTCGACAACTGTTTATTGAAAAACTGCCATGTATCCAGGACTCTGCCAGGTGCTCCCAAACCATGACATGGCCCACTATCAAGGAATGCACAATAGGAATGAAAAGTCAAGGCTCACGTTAGCAGAAATTGTTGAAAAGAAAAAGGCTAGATATAATCAAGTGTTGAGTGTGGAATATCAATAAGAGGTGCTATGGAGTTCAGGAAAGAGGATATCTGATCAAGGCTCTTCCTTTCATTGCAGAAATTAGCTCTAGTCTTAATGGTTTGGGGTAGAGTACAGATACAGGCTAATTTTAAACTCTGACTTTTAGGGGAGGTTGTGTACCACCATTTTCTGAAGTCTGTATGGTATGTTATTGGAGTCTCCAGGGTATTAGCTTGATGGATCAAGGATGTTTGGTAATTTTTCCCAAAGCAAGAAGCATTCTTGTGAAAGTTATAGGAAATTCAAGATGAAAAATATAATAAGGTATACCTATCCAGTAAACAGAATGGCAATTAACTCATATTCTAACTAAGGAATCATCTTACAAATCATTCTTTTTCTCTAACTTCTTTTCCATAGCCTGTCCAGACTAAGAAAAGTGTAAGGCATATTTACATACCTAATTGGACATGTTCTTGCCTATTAGACTTATATCAGATTATGGACATAATGAAGAAAGGGCATATTCTGTTTTGAGTGCCATTATTCAAGTTTTGACAAGTAGTTATTGAGGATCTTCTATTAGTCAAGAAATATAGTAGGTATGATGAGTGGATTCTTGTATGAAGATTTGGGGGAAGATAGATGGGAAAAGAAAGATGCAAGAATAAATATATGTATTTTTTCCTATGCAGGGTTCACAGGCTAGCCAACAAAGAACTGCAGAGATGAATAATTATAAAACACTGTCATTGTGCTACAATAGAGGTATGTCTAAAATGCTGAAAGAGCACAGATAAACTGTGTTGAAGTTCCTAGCACCTTATTGACACACTGTAAATGAAAATTGAGTGAAAAAGGAGTGCAAGTTAACAATCAAGATCCCTTCCTGCACTGCAGAACGTACAACATCCAGTGGAAATCAATACGAAGACAGTATTGACAGTTGTTGGTGATATAACACTTAAGTGACCCCCAGACAAGTCCGGCTGCTAATTAATGTGTGGCAAGTTCCAGAAGAACAGAAAGATGCACTTTCTTACTTAATGCTTTGTGTTACTTTGGTGATAGAATATGACAATAAACAGCAACAAAAAAAATAGCTAATTATTTATATGTTAGCAAAACAAATATCAAAATTAAAGCTTTAATCTGAGAGCCACAAAAAATAGAATGTAACATATTTATGATATAAGTGACACAGTAATTCAATTTAAAAGGCAAGTTAAACTATAGTAAAGTAAACTGATAAATGTTTTTACCTCATTACACTAATACATAAGCTATAAGAGTCATGTTCCATAGCAATGACGATCATCTCAACAGTTGCTTTTTCTCCAAGGCTATTTCATTGATGTGGGTTACACAGTGTTGCATACATTTCTATATTTTTGGTGGAAACTCCTTCAGTACTTTGGTGGAAATGCATTCAGAATTATTCCAGGGGGACTCCCCCCATAAAAACAAACAAAAACCAAAGAAACTCATAATTATCTTTCAGACAGCTGAGCTCCTTGTGGTACAGGCTTCCCTTGGTAAGTAAGTGTTCTAGGAACCCATCAGCATCAGTGTACCAGGTAGTGCTGTGAGAGGTTATGTTCAGCTTCAATAACTTGTTTTTGTAGATTCTTTCAATGCATTTGCCCATTTCATGATGGGTGATTTATGAGCCCACCTGCTCATACCATGCTGAGTGTTCAGTAGTTTTTTATTTAAAAATAACAGGACCGTTGTGCCCTACCCTACCCTCTATTCATCAGATCTCACCCCCAATGACTTCTTTTGTTTCCCCAGATGAAACAACTCCTCAAAGGGAAACATTTTGCCTATTTGAAAGACAACAGATGCACTAACATAATTGATGAGTTCAAAAACTTTTGAACGGTGGAAAAAGCATTTCAATAAGTGTATTGCATCAAACAAAGAGTACTCTGAAGATGACTGAAGTTTAAGTATATTTTTATGTTAAATATGCAATTTTTAATAAATAAACTCCTGGGTTCGTTGGACCTCCCCTTTGTATATCTTGGTCAGTATATAATTCCACTAGATAGACAATGACAAATGATTTTGTACCTCTGGTTTAAAGCTGCTTGTATTTCTCATGCCATACACTTGTTAATGGCATTTTAATGAATGGTCACTCAAATTAACAGAGCATCAAGATATTCACGGTACAGCAGGTACTAGACAAGTATACTGGTTAGTGGTTCTGTATATTGTAATTCTGCAAATGACCAAATGGCTGACTTAGTAGAAAATGTCTTTGATCAAGGAAGTCAGCAGGGTTCATACATTTTTTATTAGTGAATAACTAAAACCCAGCACTTTTTTCCTCAAAGTCACTTATAAATGAATCTTAGCCAGTCAAAATAAATTCTCTTCACACTTGAGCTTTAAGACTTATTGATTTCAAGTTTCTCATTTAGTCTTTCTTTTTATTCTCCATAATCTGATTCTGCTATAACATGGTCTTCCACCAAACTGCTGTTGAAGGACAAATGCAACAGTCTTGACTCATCTCTGCCATCATATCTTTTAGTCTCCTGCTTGGAATGCCAAACTTCACAGAGCACAAGAATAGAATAGAGCTAAAATTGAACTAATTCTCAATTTTGATGATCAGTATAATGATCATTATTTTAAAATACAGAGCTCCCTTATTTTATGTCTCCCTCAACTACAAAGTCTGAACTTTATGGCTTTGAAATCCAGGCTAAATTCCAGCTTACTATTCTAACTGCATGTCTTGGCTTTCACTTTTATGCATTCTAATTGCCAAATAAACCAGATAACTAACTTCTCTATGAATATACTATATATTACTTCCTTTCCTTCTGATTTTCTCTAAAACGGTATAGGTTTATTTCACAGAACAGAATGTAACAGCATGAATCCCATCTCACGCTGGAACTCCTCTCGCATCCTCTCTTCTCGCTCCGGATTTCAGCACTGTTGTGGTGAACAGCTCCAGGACCACTGCCCCTGCCCCACCTTTGACAACTGCTGCTGGTTCCATGGCTTCACTCCACTTTGCCATAGACATGCATCCCAGGAAGTTAAAACCCTGGAAACAGTCCTCAAACTAACAAGAGATGGGAATCAGCAGATAAACGTCCCAACTTTCTAGCCTTGTTTACAAATAAATTTTACCAAAAATATCTCAATGAGCTTTCGTGAGAGCTTGAGCAATGCCTTTTTTTCCTGATACACCTTTAATGTTAAATGGTAGGATGGCTAGCCAGGTGGATATATATTTAATGGCCTATTGACATTTCTTTTTATAAAGAAACACAAGCTTGTTTTACAGGCACCTTTTCTGTAAGCAATGTTTCAAAGACTGTCAATATCTGAAGATTTTGGGTGACTTTGTATCCAGAGACTGGTTAAATAGGAAGGCAAGCTCCACTGTAATTTTATCTGAAGAAGTGGTTGAAACAGAAATGGAAATTGCCATCAAACATAGGAGATTGCTTTCGTGCAATTTCTCTATTTTATGTTCAAAAGCTTTTATTTTCAGAAACATTGTCTGTCTCTTCCTTTCCAAGGGATCAAATTCACAACTTGTTCTTGAGTCTTTTTTGCTTAAATTGCTTTAGCATTAAACTGTACAATGCCTTGCTTCTTCAAAGCACCCACGTCCTGTTTCAGTGAAATTCCTGGAGAGACCAAGGGTTGTCTTTTAGAACAGACAGCACCAAAGGCCTTCATTAGTTTCTCAGAGAAGCCTGGATGGCGAAAGACATCACACATGTCTAACTAGAGTGCTTCATCCTCTATTCCTTTTCTTACAAATGCCCACAGGTAAGAAACCGAGTTATAAGGAAGAAAGCCGTCAGAGGTGGATGTCTAGAATCCCATGATGCAGCAGCATAAAAACTCAGACAAAATAACCTCACACAAAGAACTCCTGGAGTTAAATACCTTGATCTTCTGTCGACACTACTTAAATGTAGCAAATTACAGAGAAAACCTCCTATTCAGTTCTACATACTTTTCCCTGAATTTCATCCTTTCCCCCAAACCATCTGATAAATTGCCTTTCATTTGCTAAAATGTCCTCTGGGGAGGTATTATATACATCACTTTCAGGGTTTGTTTCTATAAAAAATCAACTCTTAAAATGGCTGACTATTCACTTCCTGTGTCTTCCTCAACTTTGAGTTCTATACCCATGCTCACTCCTTGCCTTGCTGACTCAAGTTTCTACTACAGCTTTTCAGATCTACCAAAAAACAGCAACAGAAATGAGCAAGACTGGACTTTCTGAGAGTGGTGAATTATTATTTTTAAAGGACAGCATTAGTCTTTCATTCTTTGAAAAATTAACTGGGATTATTCCCTATCTTCCAAATAGACACATCTATAGTGCAATACGGAAATCAGCTTGAGTCAGTTATAGCGATATGTTCAGCCTGCACCTACTGTATCCATCTGTATTAAAAACCATCTCAAGTTTGTGGAAATAAATGAAGACTCTTACCTCTCCCCAAAATGAGAGCAAACAGAGGCTTTTTATTTAGCACTTGCTCTAGCAAGAAGTCAGCAGCCATCACTTGCATTTCTATAGATGCAAAGGCAAAGAGGGAAGGGGAATACTTTATAATAAAAAAGAGAAGGCTTTAGGTGTGCTTTGATTAGAGTTTGTTGTCATGAGGGAGCTGTAGGTGAACTAATTGCAAGCAGGGCATCTCATGCCATTGCTTAGAGGAATATATTTTACTTCACCTAGCTGGTTCTGAGTGGGAAGAGGTGACACAAAATAGGAAAGTTGACAGAAATTGATGAAGTCTTGATTGTTCTAGGATGACTGTTACAGATGCTGTGCTCTGGATTCCAGGACTGGTTGCTAAATAAGTGCTGGGTCAGAGTTATGTTGTCATGTGTTGTCTATCTGTTATCTATTGGTATTCTCAGTCTTTCAAGTTAATTTTCAAAACTTCACCATTTTGAAATGATGACCAGTTAGAACTAGTAACAAAATATTCATTTTCAACAACAAAGTACATTCTAAAGAAACTATAAATTGCAAACCATTTGTTAACTAAACCAATGTAATAGAATTCTAAAATTACATATGTATATGTGTATGTGTGTGTTTGTTTGTGTGTTACTGTTAGGTCAGACCCAACAGGGGTGTGTGTGCAATTTGGTGCCGTGTGACTGATTTGATGCCGTGTGAAAGATGCAAAGAACTGCACAGAAGTTAGATTGGAAAATATAGTTTATTTAGAAAGTAAATTAGAGAGAGAGAGAATAAAAAAAGAGGAGAGTCATCTGTCCAAGGTAAGAGGGGGGCCAAAACTTAAGGCAACATGGCAGTGGCCATAGCTTAAAGAGCACATGGCCACAACAGAGTTTAGCAAAGCAATGACGAATTCAAGTTGAGGTCAAATGCCTTTAAACATTCCCCTTTGATAGGGGCAGACTGTTAAGGTTGGGTGGGGTCTGCTCCACTTCATCACAAAGGGGCAGATAAGCACAGGTACTGATGTCAGGTGATGGACAGCAGACAGATGGGTGGGTTACTTACAAGACTGTTGCCATGGTGATGGGATCTGTGTCATGAAGGTCACACGGGGCTGATTAAGTTAACTTGAGTCTTATATGTGGAGGCAAATACTTGAAATAGAGAAACTAATTAGTACAAAACAAGCTGGGGAGGGGGTTGAAAACAATTATCAATACCTACCACTGAGAAACCGGTTCCGTCCTTGGCTAGTGATTGGAGGGTAAAGTAAACTGCTAGAAAAACATAACAACTAGGCAGTGTTAAAATGACCGTTCTTTGACTATATTTACTCCATGCTATGCCCTTTCAGTTAACCATGACTGTAGGATTGTTGCCAATTATAGGCACTGGAAGAGATCTCGGTGGTATTTGGGTATTTGGGGCCAATTCTTTCATTTTTTAACTTAGGAAACTAAGGTAGAGAAAGGTAAATTGACTTGCTTAAGGTCATACAACTAGTAAAAGAAATAGTCCAAACTACATGCTCCATACTGCCATATTGACTGCCCAAACCACTATGCTATCTCTAAAATATATTCACAAGAGGTATTCTCAGGCACATTTCCTTTTCAGTTAAGCTTTACTTTAAATTTAAAATCCACATATTAAGTTTAGTAGAACTAGAGTCCCAATCATACATAAAATGTTTACTAGGCATTGTGTCCACATATTGTAAACTATTTGGCTTCTGGTTTAAATTGGTAAGAACCAATTCTGCATAAATAGAATAAGTCATTCAACAAGTGGACAGAGGATACAAGATTTTTTATAGGATCAATAATAACACAGACACAGACACAGCAAGTGTTTGCAAAGTCCCCAACTTTAATATTTATTGAAAATGCCAAAAAAAGCAATTATTAATTAACTACATTTAATAATTTTGTAAAAACATAAGGTAAACCTGATCTTATAAGTAAGAGAATCTTCGGATAATTGTCTATGTGGGGAGGGGGATTTAAGCATTATTGAAGCACTACAGTTACTCCTTCCCCCACTTCGATTTAGTGTGCATCTTCAAAGAAGCCAAGTCTATTTCTAGAAAGGGAATCTTGCAAACAATGATCAAAGTGTAAATTATGCAAATACAGTACTTCACCTTAATTACCTAGCTAGCGCTTGTCAGCAGCCTCTTCTTTGGTTTCACTGATTAGCAAGCAATCTCAAATAATTATTATTTCATCTACAATTGCAATGATTCTGAGTCCTGGCTTACAACTCAACAACTTCAATGCCTTTTACCAGAGTTTGCTCTTCTGAAATTATGCAATATTGTACAGCCTGAATTAGCAGTGACCCCACTACATTTTAAAATTAAATCTTTATAAACTCTTTCCTTTAAAATTTTTCAAACCAGGATCTTACAAGCACTACAGGTAAAAAAGATACAAACAACTGGCATATAGAGTCTGTAATGTGGTCAGGAAAACCTGTGAGCTTATCTGATTTCATTATTGACCTATACCCTTTTCAATTGGATGTAGCATGCACTGGCTATCAAAATTCACATTTGCTGATAGGAATTAGAATCCGGAAAACACTCAAAACAGTGTTCTGAAAAAATAATTTCAAAATAATTGCAAGTGTTGGGGGTGCATGAAATCAGTGCATTACTTTGTCAAATATAGAAAAGGCTAAAAGTTATATTTCACACTCAAGAGGAGCAAGTTGACCCAATAATCTGAACAAAGTGGCATGTGATTTAAGAACTTTAAGAACTCAGACACTAGCATTAACTAAACGTGGGGAGAAACCACCACTGTATCAGGAAAAGGATTGTTAACCATTAAAGAAAATTTTCTCTTTTTAAAGCACATCTTTGTTTTAGCCCAGTGCAGAACAGGAAGGATAGGACCTAGCTCTGTTATGCAATTAATATATGCGCTGAATGAATGATTACAAAGAGAACTGAAAAGAGATAAATAAATGCCAGTTGGATCAATATCTTACCAGAATTCTTTCAGGTGATAATGAAGGCATATTAGTTATATTCTTGCATTAGGTACATTTGTTGGCAAAATTTATCAAAATTTGAGAATTCTTTCATAACTTCTCAAAGGTGTATGTGGTACATATTCACAATTTACATTCCCAACATCATATTCTCCTGCCACAGGGTGTTTCTTAATGTGGCCTCAGATGACACCAACATGTGAGCTGAGCAAGGCCTTGTGGGAAAAGTTGCCACTTTTCAGGTCTGCAGCAAATGTTTTTGCCTGTGAGCCTTCATTTTCTTATCTGTGCAATGTTTGCAATAAAATCCACTTTACAAGGTTAGCAACAGTTGAGGCAAAGTCCCTCAAACATAATAGGCTGTAAAGAAAGTGTGATGCATATGCACCATGGAAAACCACTCAGACATAAAAAAAAGAATGAAATCGTTTCCTTTGTAACAATATGAAAGGAACTAGACACCATTATCCTAAGTGAAATGACTCAGAAACAGAAAATCAAATACTGCACGTTCTGACTTACAAGTGGGAGCAAAACACTGAATACACATGGGCAGAAAAATGAAATAATAGACATTCAGGACTCCAAAAAGGGGGACAGTGGGAAGAGGGTGAGGGAAAATTACCTATTGGGTGCAATGTTCACTATCTGGGTGATGGGCACACTAGAAGCCCAAGCCTTACCATTATGCAATATATCCATGTAACAAATCTGCACATATACCCTTAAATTTAAAATAAAAAAGCAATGCACTGTGAGATTTGCAAACACTCAAAAAACAAACCCCTTCTGACAATGAAATTTTTTGAACTTGAAATTCAATATTGTGTAAAAATGTAACACAATTTGAAAATTTTGTTTCTTGATAATATGTATGCAATAATAAAAGTTTCCAAAAGATTAAAAAAAATAGATTGTCAACAAAAATAGTTATTGCCATTGAACCTATCTTAATAAAATCTCCTTTTGTTGGCACAAATGACTTTATGAATTTTCATATTTAGTCTAAGGATATGTTATGTTCTCTACATAATAATGGTGGATTTAGGATGTATTTTTCTTTGAAGTCTTTGCTATTTTTTCCTCATTCAAATGAAAAGTTAAAATATCTTGAATTTTTCTTGAGATTACACGCAACACCTTTTGAAACATATATTTTCCTTATTTAATGCATTCTATTCGTTATAATATTAACATCTCACATGTTTATTAATAGAAAAATACGGGGGCTGTGTTTCATTTTTCCCCCACAAAATGTAGTTTCTAAAAAGTTTAATACTGTTTAGTAGTCTTACATTTGTTTCCATGGAAGAATTTATTAAGACACAAGATGTCATTTGAACAGTGAATGAGATATTTCAGGTTACCAGGCAACTTGATTTATTACAGTGTACTTTCAGAAATCTCCTTTAAATATTAAGGCTTAAAAATATTATTGAATGTAAAATACCAACTTTTAAATAATACCATTGATCAAGAAGTGGCTCATGTATTGAAACAATATGAAATTACAGGTTTCAAAAATTATGGAACAGAATTTTTAACTATTCCATCTACCATCAGATTAACTCTCAAACAGGTCTTAAAATGTGAAAAATGAGTCTATTAGCTCTAGCCTCTAGCCATGAAAAAGTGCTTATATTGTCATATTTTGCTCAATTCAGAGTTGAAAGGGAAAAACAAACCACTTGTAATTTTGAATCCATTGGACATGGAGGTACACCTGTGTCTCCTTTTGCTTTTCTTTTGTTCTGCTTTGCTTTTGATGGAGGTCGTTTTAACCTACAGCTTCCTGGGTCCACCCCTCATTCTTGTCATCAAAAGATGACAACGTTAGAGACATCCACTCCAACATTCTCAACCTAAAGTGGAGGATGTCACAAATCCAGGCCACCTGGATCTTTTTACATCAACAAAAGGCTCTGAGTCTAAATTCTCACTCCTTCCTCCACCCCCTACCATTGTGCTGAGAACCACTTATCTATTCCAACACCCTACTTTTATAGATGAGGAAACAGGCTCAGGTAATTGTGTGGAGCCTGGGGTTCTAATGAGAAATTTATAAATCCAAATGAGAATCTGTATTATATGAATCTATGATTTAACAATGACTTGTATATCTTTTAATGAGCTATAAGGAGGTAGGAAAGGCACCTTAATTAATATCACTAGACATGATGATAGGGTTGGAATCTTCTTCCACCATGAGCTTTGGTGTGTACCTCTGCTCCCCACCATATAGCATAAAACATTTTGTTATGGTTCAGTGGAATTTGAGCACCAACTTTGCTATGCTCAGAGATGAATTTAGAATCAAGCGAGTTCCTAAACCATTAGTTTCTGATCCAAGTAATGCTCTAATTTGGGTTCAAATTAGATTAGTTCTATTATTTGCTAGACGAGGTATATTAAACCAATTCTAGGAAGTCTTAATTTGGGCAAATTGTCTTTTCTTCTAGTAATATAAATTGAGAAAAGGTAATTTTAATTGCTGAAAAATCAATGGTGAGTAAATTTTTAAGTGCTGATATTCCAGATGATATTAACTTATAATATTTAATAGAGAGTGTTTGTCTTATTAAAATATTCCCACTTCTATGAAACTACCATGGTTTCAATTTAGCTTATATTTTGGAATTTGTGATAGATGTTCTTACTAAGCAGACATATTATAAGATGAGATGTAGTTTTAAAGTATTTTCATAAAGATTAATTTGCTTCAGGCATTATGCTTCCTTATACATGTAATAGGAAAATCACCTTATATTGCATTGTGTCCTTTTAACTTTTTCAAAGTTTTCTAACAAAACTAGGAAATCTAACTGTGAGAAATAGCTCAATATGACAAAACCATGTTATTTTACGTGTGAAGGAGGGTATGAACTTGCAAATGAAGTGATGTTTATTGTATCCCCATTAGTGGAAACAGAATCTGCCTAAACATAACACTTAGGCTACCTGATAAAGACACGGTCAATCTTCTGCTGCTGAATTAATAATTACTCATATTCTGTGTATATGGTTGAGATGGTAAAATATAAAAGTTAAATGAAGTGAAGAAGGAGAGAAAAGGAACAAGTGAGAGAATAATGAATAAAATATTTGGAAGTCCCGTCTCAGGGTCAATAGGCAAAAGAATTGATTCTAAAATATGTGTCAAAATGAAATAAGATAAAGATCAAACTTCTCAAGACTTAAGCAGCCTTGAGAAAGTAGGTCATCAAATGTGTTTTGGGGTCCATGCATACAAGTATCTTTGACTAGAGAGGAAATGTAAAAATCCAAAAACAATCTCAGTAAATCTATGATATAAAATAGGCTCTGACAATCTACTTAATGATAAATGGTATGTAAGGGAAATTTTAAGAAACAATATGCTATCAGCTGGACCTGTCTGAAAATCAGAGGATAAACTGTGGTTGGAATTTCTGGTTCAACGTGATGGTTGCAGCCACTCGTTTGTCTCTTTTGCTCCTGGGATGCTCTTAAAATGACAAGCAAGTTATAAAAATAAATATCAACTTTATGGTAGGGTAGAAAAGCAGAAAGGGTACCATCTTGTGGGATGTTTTAAACAGGCAGAACTCATCCATTATGACAGAAACCAGAATAGTGTTATTATTTTGGGGGGCTGTAGTTGTTCAGAGTAGGCAGGAATGAAACTTTTAGAAAGGAAGTCATCGTCTACTGTTTTTTTGTGTGTGTGTATCTTGTTGCTGATGACTCATATCTGTCCTTTTTGTGAAAATTCATCAAGCTGATTACCTATGACTTGTTTACTTGCCTATGTACTCCACAAGAAAAACTTTGCATAAAATAGAATTAAATAAAAAGATTGTCTCTCGTGTTCCACAAAATCTCCATGAGATTGTCAGAGCTCCTAACATACATTTTACACGGAGAAAACTATGCATTCAAGCATGAGATAAATGACAATCCCAGGGCACAAATCTGGGTTTTCTCATCACCAGTCTACAGATTTGGAGCCCAGATAAAGATGGCAAAGGCAACTAGGAAACACTCCAACAGTTTACAAAACAGGGTAAGATGGTCACTGTTGTGAACACCACTTTGGTTTGTAAGAACCATAGAAACCGGGCTCGGTGGCTCAGCCTGTAATCCCGAGCTTTGGGAGACTGAGGCGAGTGAATTACCTGAGCCCGCAGGTTCAAGACCTGCCTGGGCAACTTGGCGAGACCTCATCTCCACAAAAAAAAAAAAAAAAAAAATTAGCCAGGTGTGGTATGTCGCTCACCCCTGACCAGCAGGAAGGAGGCAACAACAACGTGTTCTTCTCAAAGCGGTTTATTCAGCCTTTACACCATGCCAGCTTCTTCTTTCTTCTTCTTGCTTCTTCTCTTCTTCTTCTAGCTTCTTCCAGCTTCTTCTTCCGCCTTCCCCGTTGTCCCGTACTTATATCCCTTGGTCTCCACCCACAAGTCCCGTAGCAGCGTGTCAGCAGTTTATTGGCTCTGCAGCGTTGCACTTGCGCGGTGCGCAGTGAAGGAGGGCCCGGCGGTATATCATGCGCCTAATCATGGGACTTGGCAGAGGTCCCGGGCGCCATCTTGGCTCAGGCAGCGCTCTCCACAGTGGTAGCGCTCGCCTGTAGTTCCAGCTACTTGGAAGGCTGATTTGGAAGGATCGCCGGAGTCCTGCAGGTCGAGACTGCAGTGGCCGGGAGCGGCCACTGCACTCCAGTCTGGGCAACAGTGTGAGACTCCAACTCAAAACAAAACAAAACAAAACAAAAACCCATAGAAAATTTTCTTGAACTCTGAGGTATATTTAAGAGAAATAAAGAGATGAGCTTTTGAGGTTAATATTCTAAATCATGTATTTAGAGGAAAGCTCTACCAACCAGCATAGAAGGAGACATTTAATCAAGATCACATACAACAAGAGAGGAGAGGTTGGAGGTTATTCAGTAAGGTCATGCAGAGAGAAGCAAAAAGCACACCTTCCTCTGTCTTAACTTTTGCTAGGACTAATAAATTTTGTCTTGCATTTGCACATGAGTAATTATAAACACTTCAGAACTTGAAGTATTTGAAAGAATGTACACCTCATAAGAGTAATGATAATAACTAGTGTATGCCTTAAGGGTGTCATATCATCAATAATGCATTTGTTAATAAGAGTTAATATTAACTGAGCATGCATTCTATTTTAGAACCTATGCTACTCATTTTATAGTTATTGTCTCTTTGTAGAAAATGATTTATTTTTTTAAAGCTAACAAATACAAAATATATATTTATGGTGCACAACATGATGATTTGAAATATGTATACATTGCAAAATGGCTAAATCAAGCTAATACACATATGCATTACCTTGAATATTTACTTTTTTGTGGTTAGAACACTTAAAACCTACTCTCTCAGCAGCTTCCAAGTATACAATGATATGAACTGTGATAACCATGTTGTATAATAGCTTTCTTGAGCTTATTCCTCTCATCTAACTGATGCTCTGTATCCTTTGATCAACAGCTATTGTCCCCTTTAATCCTCATGGCAGCAGAGTGAAATAGAGTCTATTGGATGTGTATCTTACATGGACAAAATGTGGCTTATGGAGGTGGATAACTTAGAACAGGTGTTTGGCATTGGTATTCTGACACCAGAGCCTAGGGCTAGAAACTGTAATGATGTACTGACTCTGGATGAAAGGAAAATGGGGCTATATGGCATGGTGTATAGGTCCCATCCTCTTCTTATTAATATACGGTCCTCTCTCTAATCTACACGGCCTTGGTGGAACCACCAGGCACAGGTATCTACTTGTCTCCCACCCAAAAAGATAGTCTGTGAACTCTGGTGGGATTCTTAGGCATAGGTGTCCACCTATCTCCCATGCACAGGGATGTTTCTGGTGCCTGAGCCTGGCTCATCACAGTGGCTCATTCCTCTGAACATGTTTATTTGTGTCTGTGTGGAACATCACTTCAGCAAGTCCAATCAGTGTCCTTCAGATAAGTTTTGTGTACAGAAACTGAGAATGAGAGGATCTTCTGTTAGGGTCGCTAGGTGTTTAAAGATGAATACTCTGAGCTGCCAGTGGTCATCTTTCCAGTGATGCAGAGAAAGTTCTCTGCAAGGGAGAATCTGCTCAATGACAGGAGGAGGCAAGAACGGGTAAACGTGATAGAAGTAACAGAAGTAAGAGTGAGCACCTTTCAGAGCTCTTGGGTTCAGTTTGGTCTGAACATTCCAGCTCCATGAGACAATAAATTTCCCTTTGTGATTAAGCCAGCCAATGGTAGGCATCTACCCCTACAGCTTGAATAATAAATTATAACATGATGGGTACATTTAGGGTATTTTTTTGAGTAAATACTTTTTATTCCTCTTCTCAAACAATAAAATTGTGACTTGTTTTTGCACAACATATATTTTAAGGTATTTACTAATCCCCAGAATATATGGAAAAGTAAAGCTAGGAAAACTGTAAAAGAAAAAGAGAGCTGAAAGCATCCTGAAGATTGAAGACAGGCTCTGAATCATGACCAAGCTCCTAAGAGCAAAAATTAAAACGTGAAAGCAAAGCCATTGTACAAGTATGATTACAAACCTCAGGTCACTGCATAACTGCAAGTAGTCAAACAAAAAATGGCAATTTATAATTAAAATCTATATTATCTATTCCTCTGTGAGTGAAATCATCCTCCCATTCACACTGTAGTATTAGCTCTGGGAGGGCCGGGAGTTTTGTTTCTATATACATTACTGTATAATACCTCACAGTTAGAAAGATATTTGCACATGGTAAGCACCCAATAAGTACACGTTGAATGAATTAGTCATGTCTGATTTTCAACAGAATGCTTTTCTCATCAAGTAATACATAAGTTCCTTATGATTTGAGTGCTCTGTGACAGAAATTGCATGTCCTTAAGGAGTTTACCTTATAACTGGACATAAAAGCTACACACATATATGACAGCATGTATGTGTAAATGAGTGCATGATGTTACCTTGATAAAGTCCAATAAGGCTAGAAAGACAAAGCATGATCCAGCATGCAAGGACAGAAAGCCACTGTGTAGACAAATATCTTACTTGCCATGTGTTTCTAGAGAGGATGGATTTAACTTAGGAAAAAAAGCAGAAAGGTAATTCTAAGATGAAAATAAGAAAGGAGAGAAAAAGGAGGAAAAGGAGGAGGAGGGAGAAGGAAGAGATGGAAATCACACTTCAGGGGTAGCAAGTTTTGACTTCCTTGTCCCACAAAATGTGACGAAAGATGATAGAGTTTTCGTGTCAACTCAGAACTATACAAAGAAAGAAAAAACAATAATATTGCACATTAGAGGAAAGCAATGCATAATATCAAATTAAGTCTGAAGATGAGAATAATTATATGAAAGAGTATTGCTGTTCATCTTTTCCTTTCACTCTAATTCTCTCCCACATGGGCCCACATTAAAGTCCGCATTATAAGGTGATTTTAATATTTATAACCAGATGCATAAAGATTTATACATCTTGCTTTGAGATTATATGATTCTCTTCAAGATCACAATATATTGAGTTTCAATATAAATTAAATGACTAGAACTCTTTTAGGTTAATGCATTTTATATGATTCACAGTGTTTGCCTTCATTGAATGAATAGCAAGGTAACTCAGGAGATAATCACTGTTACTAACAAGGAATATTTTTAAAGGAACTAGTAACAGATATTCACTTAATTTCCTTTTATAAAAGATAAGGTAGAAAGCAAATCAATTATCTATGGGATAACATAGAAAGGCTACCTCTTTCCTGGGCAGTAATCTACCTGGGACGACCACCCTCCCCTTCCCTTCTCCCCATTGGACGGACTGTGTGCAGGCATAACTTCCTATGGGGAATCCCTGCCGTGGTCAGCACTGACAAGCAACTGAGTTCCGAAGGTGGCACCCAGGATAGGAGGTTGTGTCCACTAAGTCACCTCAAATACCTACGTTTTCATATTCTCACTTGGGTGTCCCAGGCTCCTTCCCCAGAGTCCCTATAAAAGAGGAAAAACTGGAAGGGCTGGGAATCCATCCCAGGGCACAAATCACAGTGTGTCCTGCTGCCCAAAACAAGGATAACTCTCCATAGAATGCTAATGGACAAAGGCACTACTCACGGCCTGCCTGTTCTTCTGCCTGAGAGTCACAGTCTGTCCTGGGTGACACTGGGCTGTGTGTAGGGGCACTTCACCTGACACAGAAAATAATCTTAGAGAATTCTCGGTAGGATACAATTTGGAGAAAGAATGAAGTTGACAAATATAAGACTCTTTTCTATGTATATAAAGCATTCTATGTGGAAAATGTAAAAAAATATTGCATGTGGACATACAAGGTCAAGTATTTATGTTCAAGGAAGATTCCAGTACTTCTTCTTGCCATCAACTCATAATTTAAAGATGTAGCCCTGTTATGGGGAAAGATTAATTTCTTTAATAGCCCATGTCTTGGACAACTATTTAGACATTCATATAAATGGCATAAAAATGGTTTCAAAGATGATTTATTTAGATTCCAGGCTGTCTCAAAGAGTTAACACAAAATGGAAGACACTTATTTCAAAAATTCTATTTATATTCCAATGATAAATTTACATATATACGCATGCACATGTATGCATATAAAGTATTACTGTATATGTATATATGAGGAGGGGGACCCAAAAAACCCAAAATTATTTTTTTGGAGAGTGGGCCCCTTGTAGTACAGGCTTTCCCTACTAAATAAGTGTTCTAGGAATCCATTGGCATCCATGTACCAACTAGCATTATTGTGAGAGGCTGTGTTCAACTTCAGTGAATTTTTTTTAGAGATTCTTTCAGCGCATTTGCCCATTTTATGATGGGTGATTTACGAACACACCTGGCCACACCACGTTAAGTGTTCAGCAGATTTTGACCAAAAACGACATGACTCCCTTGCCCCACCCTCCATATTCACCTGATCTCACCCCAAGCAACTTTTTATTGTTTCCCTGGATGAAAGAAGTCCTCCAACAGAAGTATTTTGTCTATGTGGGAGAGGTAAAACAAAAAACGGCAAAAGCACTAAAAGGCATCAAAATCGATGAGTTCAAAAACAGTTTTGAGCAGTGGAAAGAAGATCCTAGATAGGTGCATTGCATGAAACGGAGAGTACTTGAAGTTTAAATCCAAAAGGATAAATATACAATTTTTTATAAATAAATTCTAGTTTTTTAGGGGTTCCTCTTTGTGTATGTCATATATATGAAAATATTACATATATTGCTTATAGATTACAATATAGTACAAAGTATTATATATGCATTGTTATATAATGATTATACAGCATATAACAGCATATATAGCATTATAATATCTTATAACATATACATATCTATAGAGAAAAAGAGCCAAAGATTATATACAGTATATATGAATATTTATATAGTATAGTTCAATTTTAAGCTCAAATCTTCTCTATCATCTTCCTCAAGAAGTTTTTGGTCTCAAGTTTCACAACTTTTGTATGTAGCTAAATCAAGAAGAGGTTTATCCTCCTATTATTCTCTGTACACAGAACCAATATCTTTTTCTCAGCACTAGCTAATGAGAGTCACAGAAATAAAGAGAAGATTCTAATAAAAATGTCTTCCTTTTATTTCATTTTTAGTAGTTCCATAGTGTAGAAAACTTTAAATCCTCTATGAAACTTAAGAAATTCTTCTCAGTGGCCTTTGCTGACCTCATTTCCCCACAGTCTCTTCCTTTTGGGTTCTGAACAAGCATGGTGGATATACCGCACACAAAAAAGGTAATTTGTTCACCCTTTTTGTTCTAAGGACATTCAATGAATTTCTAGACAAGTTAAAAAAAATTCATATATCCTTGAGGCAGAACTTCCCATGAGAAAATGAAGCAGATATTTTGAAAGCAGAAAGAGAAGAAAACTCAAGCAGGCAAGTTAATAAAATCTATGTAAGTCTCAGTTAGCATTCAGGCAGGGTGAATGAACGGCTTGTTTTGGTGCACAATGATAAACAAATTTCCAAGATCTCTTTAGCAGATCTCTGAAAATCTTCATCAGTGGGAGTCATGAAAGGCTGTTATAAACTGAGGAATACTTGAACATTCTGCTTTTGTGGAAAGTGTGTCTGAATGTGGCCATTGATGATTTTTTAAACTCACAATTCACTTTGGGTTGATGATTTTTTAAACTCACAATTCACTTTGGGTGAAGTGTGTATCCCTAACAAGAGGATACGAAGAAGTTACTGCATCTCTATCTCCTCCTTGATCAGACTTGGTTTAGCTTTTTCCTTGTAGAAAAACAGAAGCGTAGCAAACATGGCGAGTAGGGAATTCTCCCTGGATCATCTCTGAGTAAGTTTTTCATTAACATTCATTTTTATCTGAAAAAAATATGTTTGCTTGCTTACATATCAACAAAACACATTTCACCTGCAGGAGGAATTTGTTTTTGTTTTTGTTACCCAGTTTGACTCTCAGTCTAAATAGTGGCTTCAACTTTGGATTTCCATACTTCTCTGATTTGCAATTCATCTCTAAGTTTTGACCCTGGCCGCATTTATATTTCCCCTTTAAAGTAACAGCTAGCACTTATTGAATACTAATCACTTGTCATGGATTGTTCTATTTGCTGTACAAGTATTAGTTTGTTTAACCCTTCAAACATCCCCATGACATGGTTGCCACCATTTTCCTAATTTCTTGTCTCAGGACACTGAGGAAGAGGTTTGCAAAAACTTGCCTAAAATCATGCATCTAGGGAAGGGCAACACTAGGATTGAAATATGAAGTCTGTAGAATTGTAATCCCCAAGAAGTTTCCATTTCTTAATTCCTGGTACTGTGAATATGTTACCTTACTTGGCAATAGGGAATTTGCAGATATAAGTAAGGTTACTAATTAGTTGACTTTACGATAAGGAGACTATCTCTTGGATTGTGCATGTATGTTCATTATAATCACATGAGACCTTAAAAGCAGAGGCAGAAAAGGAAGTGAAAGAAATTCAAAGCACATGAAAGATTTGGCATAGGATTGCTGGCTTTGAAGATGGAAAGGAGGCATGAGCCTCTAGAAACTAAGAATAACCCCTGGCTGAAGCCAGCAAAGAAACAGGAATTTTCGTCGTGAATAAAATGAGAAGCAGATTTTTCCCTCTGAATCCAGCCGAGTCAACACCTTGTATTCAGACTTGTGAGACCCTATGCAGGGAAGGCAGCAAAGCCTGCCTTCACTTCTGACCTACAGAATGGTGAGACAACAAATTTATGTTGTTTTAAATTGCTAGCTTTGTGGTGATTCATTGTGTTGCAGCAGTGACAAAAAACTAACACAATGGCTGGGTGCTGTGGCTCACACCTGTAAACCCAGCACTTTGGGAGGCTGAGGCAGGGTGCAGGGTGGGAGATGGGTATTGCTTTAGACCAGGAGTTGGAGACCAGCCTGGGCAACACAGCAAAACTCCATCTCTATAATTATTTTTAAGGCAATATTTTTTAAAAAAGAAAACTAACACAAAATTTAAGCAAATGGCTACATTTGACACTGTTGTTTCTACCACCCCCACAATGATATTTAGACATATGCAACCCACCAGGATCTTGGTACTCAGCTCCTATTTCCTAATCTTCACTGAAAAAAATTCTAGACCGAGTTGTATTCACCTCTTTATTCCCTCAAGCACTTCCCTTCTCTTACATTCTCACTTTCCAAAGCCCAACTCTTTTTGTTAAATATTTGCAGAGTATAAAAGAAACACGGACATTTCTAACTTCAGTTAGCACCTTGCTGTCCTTCATCAAGGTTAAGATTAAAATCTGATCCTCAACCATCTTTTTTTCTTAGCCACATATTCCTTGATATTACCAAAACTGATACATGTTGCTATGAATTTTTATTTTGATCTTCCAGTGGAATCAAAACCTAGTAATTTCCTTGTCCAAGCATCTCTCTCTTCATTTGGTCTTCAGTTTTATCCACACTATATTTGCAAGCAAAATAAAAAGACTTTAGGTAAATATTTAACAGTAGTGGAGATATGAAGTATGTTCATCATTTTTACATAGTAGATTGTTTTTCTTTTATAGCATAATTTAAGATACTTCCACAACCCCCAGGCTGTCTTATAAACTAGCCTGATACCATCCTCTGCCTTATTTCAATCACTCTAAGCTTTAGTCACCTAATGCTAGACAGGATTCACCTTTCTGTTAATCAAGCAACTACAGAGGCATCTAATGAGTATTTGTTGAATTGATGTTCTTACCTCAGAGGGGCCTTCCTAGAAATTCTTCACCCCTCCTTGGGTCTCTGCTAGTCTGGAAGTCCTTTTATTTTCATGACTCAATCAAAAAGGAAATGACCACTCTGGGCTACCAATTCTATGAGTCTTGAAATACATCACATCATATCTGGGCATCAAGAGACTTTCAGTGAGGCCTGTTGGGTTCTCTTCTTTCACTTACAGAGTCTTAACATAATCCCTACAGATCATGGGAGTTTTTGAAAACAGTAAAAGGATACCTGGGAAATAATTCAATCTATGAAGTAGACTATGTAGTTTAATAATGAAAATGTAATAGTAAACATGTACCCATAACAAGGAAACCATCAATCCCTCCTAACCAAGGTTTAGTTTTATAGGAGGTGTTCCTGGGGCATTCTGCCCTGCTCTAGTTCCAGAGATCCTAGTCACCCAAGTTTTCTGTTTGAGGCTAAGATGGGACAGTATCTGGATAGTGTTGCAAATTACTCTCAAAGGGTAAGTGCCCAAATGTGTGACATTACATAGCTTTACATTTACTAAAATCTAAATAATAATTGTTTCCACCTCTGAATTATGATCCTTTTTGTAACATTTAGTTTTTAAGCTATATTTATCATAGAACCTATAAATCTAGAACCTATAAATCTTAGAATTGACCTGAATCAAATTAAGTTTCCGACTTCCTGACTGAAGAACTTAATGAGAGAGTGAAACTAGGCCAACATATTACCAATCTCAAGACCTTTTCTGAAGACCGAAACCACTAAATATTGTCATCTTCAGATTGAGCATATACGATATCTGTTCTTCACTAGGTCAGCAAGGAATCAGTTAAATATCAAAATTAAATGTTGTTTAACACATACCTTGGGGTGCTAGTCTATGAAACAATTGGCTAAAGACCTGTTTTAGATGGAAGGAAAGCTAAATGGATGATTTTGGATTCGATTTAAGATTTGAATATGTATATACACACACATATAATATTAGAGAAATTGACAAAATTTACATACTGAATGTGGATTAGATAATAGTAATGTGTCAAGATAAAATTTATTGATTTTGACCACTGTACCATAGTTATGTGGGAGAATGTCTTTGCTCTTTAGAAACATACACTGAAATATTTAGGAGTAAAATATCATGATGTGTAACTTACTCTCAAATGGTTAAGAGAGACAGAAAAAGAAAGCAAGCAATTAAGAAAAATGCAAAGAATTTGTGAGTCCATACAAATTGTATACAAGAGTTCTGTGTGTTATTTTTGCAACTTTTCTGTAAGTTTAAGGTAATGTTAAAATAAAAATACAAGCATTTATCAGTAAGGAAAAGTGACTCCTAAATGATGGGATGCAAAGTCTGGTAATTACTGAACATACTGGAAATATCAAGAGTTGTGTTACCATCTTTGAAGGAAGATATTAGCTATAAGTTAATGATGAATGCATAAATATTAAATAGACTGTACAAACCAATATATATGTGGTCACAAGATTGCAATAAATGTGAATTATTTCCATTGCATGTGTTTTTATCTCTAGTTGCTTGTTTTATGAGATCTGGTATTCAGTGTGTTTTCAATTAATTCAACATAGAAAATTCATTCATAGTATGTTTACAGTGTGTATCAAATCCTGGGAATCTTTTTAATTGTTTTAACTTCCAAAAGAAAACAACAACTACAATAATAAAAATATCCACAAATTTACTTTATTGTTTATTGTTTCCTTCTTATAGATTGACGCTTACCTATAATGTTTTTCGTGACTTAAAAATTTATATATTCGAAGAGGACGTGCCTTCAGACAAAAAAATGATGGAATACAGCAGCATTGATTTTGTAAAATAAAAAAATTTGAATAATGGTTTCTAAATTTTTACAAACTCTTCCAGGTTCCATACTTATTTCTTTAAATGAATAGAGATTTGGGGACCATATATGTTTCACAATCACAGACATCCACTTGAAATAAAAACATTTTATAAAGTTAGAAATTGACTCTGGCAAAGTTTTTCTTTTAATGCTTCACCCAATGATTCTCCAGCCATAGATCATGTCTTGTAGATTAGCTTTGACTCTTGTCCATTCCCATCCTTCCTCCTTGGCCATTGTATTTATCATTTGTCTCCCCACCATGCGGCTGTGGATTAAAGAGGTGCGTTTAAATTCAAGTTCTTTGTCTTTGTGTTTGCTGGCTTATTCTGTGAAAGTTTAGCAATGGTGAAGCATCTACCTGTGGGTTCTATTTGTGGCTTCCTGACTTTCCAAGGAATAATTGAGATTCTGCTAGAAGATTTTCCTCTGCCAGGGCACTTTTCCATCTCCCATGCCCTCAGGATTCAGATTTAATGTTAAGATACTTCCATATGAACACAGAAATCAAATTGTCTCCCAGATTAGAATGGCTCTCATACAGCGACCTCAATTTCAAGGATTGTAAAAGAATAAACAATAATTTTTTTATAATGCCAAGAGGATAAAAACAGCTGGTAGAAATGGGAAATAATTTTTATCATAACAAACTCTAAGCAAAAGAACTCCTATAGTTTAAAGAATATGATTCTGGAGATGTAAGAAGCCTCAAATATATTTTTCTTAAAATTTATCTCAATCTAGTACTTTATAATATCTTAAAAGTCAAACTTACAGACTTGATGCTTCCTTGGAGGAAAATATGATGTCATAAGTTTAAAAGATCCTTAGCTCTTTGTAAATCAAGTCTCACCTTGACTTTTTTGGCACTTTTGCTATATAGAGTCCCACCTAAATTAATGTAATGAATCAGATTTTTCAGGCACACTGTGGTCAACCAAGAGGTTATTTCTAAGTTGCAGTGACTCTATTATTCATTATTTTGGGCTCTGAGAGAAAATACATATGGACAGTAAACTTTGTCTTAAAGCTTTCTGATTCTTGTCTTTTAGAAGATCCAAGTGCTTTCTGCAGCCATGAGATGTCCCTTTGTTTTTTAAGAAACAATTTTTTTGCTAGAATTAGCTCGAGTTAAATTCTGAGATTTGTATCGTTGATTGAGATGATTCAGAATGTCTATTCCCAGAGCCTGACTGTGATCCCTCAGAAGTATCATGCTTTGCTTTGGTGTAGGTATATCAGTCCTTACCTGCAAGCACAGTTATCTTTTCAACTATCTTGATCAATGCCATCAGCGTGTTCAAACCATTGACACTTCTCCACTCCCACCCAATAATTACTTCTTCTGGACCTCTGCTTGGGCTGTTCCAGCAATCTAGAACATTTGAAACTCTCTTAACCCTTCAAGTACCACCACTACCACACTGCTGCCCCACATATTTCAGTCTAGTCTCTTGCTGTGGCCCTCATTAAATCTGTTTATATCATATAGCCATATTTTATTCCCTCATAAGGAAGTCATTTTGTCCTCTTCCAGACTCCAATAGACCTTTGTCTGTAATTCTTTATAGCACCTAGTACACACTAGTTTGAATTAGACTGAGTCGTGTGTCTGTTCTGCATTCTCTTTGTATACTTGAGAGCCTTTAGCAACAGGTTTGCATAATAAACATAATTTACTAAATCTTTCTGAGATGAAGGATGCATGCTGTTCATTGCTGCTTGAGGTCCTTTTGCCCTGAATTCTATAAGGAATGTACATGTTGCTTTTACAGCCCTAACATTTGTGACAGTCAACTTGTGTTTGAATATCTTCTCTACACAAGAACCATTCCCAACTACTAAGAGCTTACACACGCACACACAAAAACGCACATACACACTCCTGAAATCTTTCTCCACCGTGTCCCCACATCCTGGGCTGCATCCAGCAACATATTAGCACTAGAGGCACCACCCTCTGGACATATCTAATTGTAGCAAGGTTTGAAGAATGCCAGCTGGACACATACACACATATTTTTCTCTATCAAGAATTTAGAATTGAGATTCAGAGGCACTATTCCTTTAAAGCAAGGTCTTGCAAAGTCAGCATGGAACAAGATAAACATATTCCCATGTGCATTCATAATTAGTAGAAGAAAGACACAGAAAGATGATTTTCAGAAAAAATTTAAAGCATGACTTTTATACAGGTAAAAAAAAAGGAACACATGTAAAAGATTTTATTTTACTCATTAATCAGTAAGACAACCAGACAGATATTATAACTGGTTCAAAGGGAAAAAAATGCACACACTCATATGGAGCAAAGGAATTGAACTGCAAAAGGAGACATAACTGTTGGATTTTTTTTTTTTTTTTGAGAATCAGTTGAAGCTCTATTGAACAGGACAGAATTTGCATATCAGTTACTTCCAATTTACAAAGAGCTACAAAATAGTGCAAAGGCAATGAACAAGGCTAGAGTCAGACGACCTGGGAAAATGTGTAAGAGCCAAAGCAAAAAATTTTTAGTAGGTTATATATATGTTTTTTCTACACCACTATATGGGAAGATAGACAGTGAGCCAATGCCTGTTTTCTAATATCATTGCAGCATGTAGTCTGAGTCTTCAAGAGGCCCGTTAGACATCCTCCCCTGTGTTTCTGAAGAACGCTATAGTATCTTTCTAATAAATTCTGTTTATTTGGTTGAGCTTGTGTAAGAGATTCTCTGTCGTCTAAACTAAAGTGCAAACTAAAGTGCCTTTGATAAGACATAATTCATTTCTTCGGAAACAAAACAAAATAAATTACACACACACACACACACACACACACACACCCCAATACTTGCCAGAAGCACTCTCTGAACCTTTGGTTGCCTTTTCTTTCTGGTATGCGGTTTTCAGAATTGATTTGGTTAATTCAAGACCTAGAGCAACCTGAATAGAGATGCTCACGTAATTTCACATACTCCTGGGGTGACTAGATGCTGGTCCATGGTTCAGAAAAACAAAATAAATAATGGAAAGAAGGCATTGGTCTTAGATAATTCTAATCAGAACAAGGGAAGGGCCACAACATGGAAATCACAAAAGAAGGTTAGCACATTTTCTTACAAAGATGGTCTAGTAACACACAACCAACATTTCTATTTAATAACCATGAACTAAAGGTGAATAGATGTTCCCTTTAGAACTTGCACACCTGCCTCACTTCACCCAAGTGCCCACCCACCAATTCTACCTTTTCAGGTTTTCTTTTTTGGCCCCGGAAGACATCAGAGTCTCCAGATCCTGTCTCTCAACCTCACCCTTACGTCTGGCCCATAAAAAGACCCTCACTTCATTCATACCCACCTCTTAGGACATGTCTTCCCCTGGCAAAATTGTTATTCTTCAGGCTGCAATGGATGTTTGGGACTTCATTTCACCTGGGATAACCCCACATCTGTATGGAAACTTTGTCTCCATTCTTAGGGTCCTTCAAAAGATTCTCCTGCTTTGTGGATGAATGAATTGTGCCCAAAAAACTCCCATGTTGCGGTAGCTCCTAACCTGTCATATACACTCAGTCTTCTTATTAAACTCACTGATGATAGGTGAAAAAAAAATAGCATCATTTAAATACATTTTGATCACCCCATTGTAAATCTATTTTTATGAACGTTCTAAGGAAAATGCCTCTTCTCACCCTGGCAAGAATACTTTTTAAAACAAATATTTCAAATTTTAAGCATCCATTAGCTTCATTTTGCTTTATAGTTTCTTTGTTTCTTATTTCTTATGAATCATTCAGTCACTTTCAAAGAATGATTTAGCTGCCTTTATTATTTTCTCATAGATTTCCTTGATAAAATTATAATTAAAATAGATTAAATGGTCTATTCTTGAGGAAATTATAAATGCTTATATTTTCTTAATTTATATATCTTCTTCATAATAACAAAAAACTTGATAGAGAATACAAAACATATAGACCTCTAATTTTGGGCTATGTTAAAAATTTGGCTCAGATTCCTAGATTCAGAGCTGGAAGTTACCCTAGAAATAAAAATAGTTTTATGGTCTTCATATCTTTTACTATTCCTTAGTAATGAACTTCCTTTACAAATAAAATCTTCCAAAAAAACTGGTATGCAAAACACATGAAAGCTGAGCCCATCTTACATATTGGAAAATTGAAATACAGAAAAATTGAGTGAACTTCCAAAGATCTAATTGTTATTTTTTAAAACAGGATAAGAACGCAGATATCTTTACTCATACTCTTTTTTCTCTACGCCAATAAAGAGTAGAGCCTTCCAACGTGTGAGTGTGCATATGTGTGCCCGTGTATCTTTCTGTCTATCTGCTATCTTAAAATTCTGTTTAAATGGAGGAGCATATCGCTTACAAGAAAATAGCTACAGTTCCATATGAAGTTTTTCCTTTGAAAGCAAGATGCTCCTGGATTATCGTTTAGCACCAAGTTGTCGATGACAACAGAGAGAAGATGCTAAGAATGGGATACAGAAGGAAAGAGTGGAGCATGTTCCAGAACAACTTAATGAAAGGTGCTAAGGAAACAATGTGTGGATGAGGCATGCATGCATAAAAGATAATGAAAATCACCATGGGCATGATAACAAGGACCAGCAAACCCACTCAATTCAAAGTTTAACCTCAAATCTTCATATAAATTCTACAGAGTGAATATATATATATACATGAGGCTTCTGAGCAAATAATACTGAATTTTTAAGAATGATAGTTCACATACAAAGACACTTATTATCTTGTCTTTTTTATTCTGGTTGTTCTAGTGACAGGAGTTTGGCTAAGAAGAAAGACCGGACTGGTTCATGCACCTTTCTCTGCCCTCCAACTCCTTTTTAACAGTTCCCAGCTGCCCAGCCTGTTCTGTGGAAGAGACCATGACAGTATCCCCAAATGATAAACGAGTACACGGAGGAGGTCTAAGCAGATAGACCAGGGCAGACAGAATCAAACTTCATCTCGGTATAATCAAGACAGATTACAAGTCAACCAGAAAGCAGAATGCTAGGGAAAATATATAGAAAAGTTCATCTATGGCAAAGAAGAAACATTTCTTATTTTAACTGGAAAAAATATTGAGTTTTAAAATTTTTTCCTGTGTTGAGACCAAAAGTTGTCTTTGTTTCAACAACTTATATTGACAAAAATGAAAGAAAATGGTAATGCCTAATATCGATATACAATGTCAATAGATGTATAGGAGAACAGGTGGAAATGTGTATCAAAAATCTTAATTATGCACATACTTCTTTCTACAGAGCAATCCTACTTTAAAATTTTATCTCAATAAAATAATCAGACAAATGTGCAAACAGCTATATACACTCATCACATTTTTGTTTAAAAGAATAAGAAGTTTAGAGACACTCAGTGTTTATCATTAAGGCAGTCAAACAAGTTATAATACAGTGAAACATAGAAAACTACTTCAAATGTTGATAGAACAAATGAGATTAGATAGACAGATATAATAGGTAGATGATATATAGATACATAGATAGATATGATAGGCAGATTAATATGATAGATAGGTAAATGATAGATAATAGAATAGGTAGATGGTGATAGATAGATAGATAATAGGTAAGTAGATAAACAGATTTTAAAAACTTTCCTTAATCTGTTCTTAGGAGGCAGAAGAAAATTTTAAATAGCATGAAAAATAACCTATGCATCTTTATGTGCAAATGCTGTTCACGCATAGAAATGTGAGCAGCATATTTACCAATATATTTACAGTGGCTCTCTCTGGGTACTGGAACTTGGAGATACAATTTTATGTCTGCTTTATTTCTGTGTTGTTTGCAGTATTGCACAGTAAATGTGTATTTATTTATGTAATTTTAAAGAATAAAGTGATTTTCATTGTAATGAGGAAGAGAAGACCTCTGTGGGTATGAATCAGTGTCCTCCAGAGACACCAAAAATTGTGTCTTTCATATAAAACTGTTGTTTTCCATTTATTTGAGCAGCTTATATCATGGGAGCAACCATATTACCTTCTTATGCCAGGATGGATTTTTTTTCTAAGATAACTGAGGTATGTTCTAAAGATTTGACATAAATAACCCCAAAAACATATAAAGGTCGATGCTCTCAGCCACAAGGCCATAATCAGGAAGCCCACAATGATGTCAACATTAATAACAACCTCCCATATCCTGCCAATGGCAAGTGGTTCCACAGTGGAGATAATGCTGTCAAAAGCAACCCACGTATCTGCTAAAGATCATAATTCAAGAAGACCTGCAGTTAGTACAAATCCTCTCATACCAACCAAAATTGACTCTGCATGTTCCCATGTATATAATCCCAGCTGAGACATTTTTTATGCTATTACACAGTATAAACAATGTACAGATATTCCATAATTTTCCTCCTCTGAAAGGAAGAACGTGAAGTTTCCAGGGTCTAATTCAAGTTTCCTATGACTGCAAAACACTTCAGTGACTTCTACTATTACTATTCCAACTACAGATAGCCTCTCTTGGCATGTATCCCTGTTGCTGAAACTCATGCAAATTAGAAATGCGTCTTCTCTTTGAAAATCTCGGTGACCACAAAACAGCACCAAGTGAAAACATGTTTCTGACATGTGTTTTCATTATCACCATACCATGCAAAGTGAGCACTACCTGTACTATCGATTATCGTAACGGCAATACTGTTAATAACTGTCATGAAGGCTTGCCTTGGTTATCCCTAGCTATGAGCCATGCCTGGGCTAGGAATTGTACATGGATTCTCTCACTGAATCCCAACAGCTGCCGATGAGTGAAATAGTGTCATTGTTAACATTTTACAAATACTTACATAAGGCATGAAGTAGGAGGCAACTTGTAATGAACATGGCAAGTACTTGGGCCAGGAACTTCATGGAGGAAACATTTGAAGTGGGCTTTTGCTAAATGGGGAAGAGCACTCTGGGGTAGAACATTCTGGAGAAGGAAATGGAAATACCCAGAGCCTAAAATTCAGGAAAAGGTAAGATGTATATAAGGAAGAATAAATGCTACATTGTTTGTGGGATGTGATGATGATGTGGACTTTGGAGAGTGTACTTCCCTAACAGCCAGGCTCACAGAGCTCTCGTCTTCTCTAAATTACTGTCACTACTTGTTAGCTGTCCCACAGAAGAATGACAATATACATTACCCTCTTGTATTGCTCCATGTGGAAACATCTTTGTTTTTCAACTAGATTATAATCTTTAAAGGAGAAGGACTTTGTCTTCAAAAATTTAGCATTCAGACCAGACCCAGAGAGGGTACTCAAATTAATCTACAGATGATTATTTGTCCACTGTGAAGGGTCAGCCATTATCTCTAGGTGTTCTGTGAACATGTTCTTATTTTTTGGAATAATTATGATTTTATATGGATCTGGAAGAGAAGACATGGGATTACGTTTTGTTTGTTATTTCTTGAAATTGTTTTGCCTCTGGCAATTATTTAATTTCTTCAGGTCTTAATTGCTCTTCACTGGCACTTAAGTTTCCAAATCTAGGGTGGGCATCTCCTCTACATGCTAAATTTTCTCTTTGCAGTTGCTGACTTATCTTTTCTGCTAATTTTAAACATCAAGGGCATGGAGAACACGATCCAGTTCTGTAGCCTAACATCTAGCACAGATAGCACAGAGTAGATAAACACTATATGTCTTGCACATAGTTGATAAACACTAAATATTTGCCTTATCACACTGAAATTATATTAAATATGTACTTAGGATTACAGATTATCCTGCAGGGTTTTTATATAAAATATGATCATGCTTGTGAAATCGTTGGGTTTACTTTAAAGTTCTGTAACAATACTATTTATATACAATAGGGGTAAACGGTACAACATCTTGAGTTGTGATAAAAATCATTTCTAGGAACAATTTTCTAGCAGAGGGTCTTCAAATTAAGAATTCCAGTGATATTAATTTTCAGGTTCCATTTTGGTTAGGAATAAGGAGGAAGTTACTTCTAGCTAGATAATCTCCTGTTGAAACCCCAGGGGTACAAATTAGAAAAATAGCTTTCTGTTGATTTGTAAACTAATAATAGTTATAAAAGTTTGGAACTATGAAGTATGTAGCATTTGTAGAAACTCAGATGAAGTAGATTTTCATCTGGTTCTTGGAATCATCTGCATCTGGCCAACTGGGTTCCCCAACAATTCAAGGATAGATCTGAGCTTGATAAAATGAGGACCTGCTGTCAGAACACTTTCTCCTTTCTCCTACAGCTGGACTGACTCCAACTCAGAGGGTTTGTATTCCATCTCACCCAAGTAATAAACCTAAGGAGAACAACTTCAGACAAACTATCCTCATCTCTTGTAATGACTATTTGTGAGCTTAAGTCTATTTCATTATGAAAATATGACTGAAACTCATGGGATGCCATACAAAATGTAGAGTTTACAAACTTGGGTCATTTTCCTGCAGAATAAGTTAGAAATATCTTATTCAATATTCTTTTAAAAGTGATTTTCCCTCTCTTTTCTTTCAGTGAACAGATGAATAGAATCATAAATTTTTCTCTATGATTTCAAATTGTGTTTGTTCAACATTTATGAAACTTGCTGCCTGGGAACATTTATCAGACAATGTTGGGAGTAAAAACTAGATACATGGCAACAGAAAAATGTTGGGCAGCTCTCATTTTTCAATTCATGCTTACGACAAACTTATTATGAATTAAATAAAAACTGCCCGAGGTAGAATTTAAAGAACATTATTGAAGGTTGAGGATGTCTAATTCCTTAAAGCCTCTGTTCTCTTCCAGGATTTCAAACTTAGAAGTATAAACAAGGGGGGAAAAGGCCCATATCAGAAATTATTAGTTTTGTTATCACAGTGAAAGTTCTCTAAAATGACCTCTACTTAATCATCTTGTCAGATTAATCAACAGAGCCCTTTGTTTCTGTAAAATATTTTGACTAATTCACTAGCATGCTGAACTCTTATAGACATGCTTGTTTCTACATTCCCTATACCCTTGTGCTTCCACCAGTAGTGTTGTTTGCCTACCATAAATCCATTTCTTTGATCTCAAAACTGTTTTACTGCTTGTTATTATAATTATGGGATTTAATTAGCCATCATATAACCTAATCATATTTGAGTGCATTGAGAAAAATAAAAAGAAAAAGTGAGCTAAATATCATAAAAATCTAGAATTCTTCACTGAAATTACTTTACGTGTGTTTTAGTTTCTACTTTCACCTCAAAAAAACCTGGCAGTTTCATATCATACATTACTTACTTACTACAGTATAACAAATTACTATAAAACTTAGTGGCTTTAAATAACACACAGGTAGTTAACTTATGGGTCCCATGAGTCAAGAATCAAATTAGAGTTATCTGGCTCCTGTGTGGCAGTGTCTGCCAGTAGTCTGCAATTATGATGTTGACAAGGGCTGAAGTCTCATCTGAAGACTTGACAAGATGAATCTGCTTCCAAGGTCATGTGTGCTCAAGGGGCTGTCTTAAGATCAACTGGCCGCATGGAACATGGCATGTATCTCTCTCTCTCTCCATATATATATACACACATATACATATATAAATATACATATATAGTATAGCAATCTTATATATATATATAAGATTCCAATCTGTAAATATATATGCAAATTAAAAACTTGGTCTTACTTTTTAAATGTGGAAGGAGGATGAATAGAGAGGAAAAATTTCTGTATTTATCAATATAGACAGATATATTACAGATACAGATATAGCATAGCTATAGATATAGCTAAGTACTGTATACTATTTATTTAAAGTAAACATACACCATTTTCTGTAATTCTTCATTTTAACTGGCTGTTTATTAATTGAATGATTATGATCCCAGATCTCTTTGGAAGAAATGCGCACTTTCAAAAAATGCCCTAAGACTATTTTAGCTTTGTTCAAATATCCTTGCAGTATCAGGAAGTATAAGAGCAATCCTAGTTTTGCAATAACAGCTAAGTTAAGGACAAGAAAGTCTCCTAATGGTCTCTCTTTAGTTTAAAAAAATCAAGCCCATCCACCAAACCAAGATGCATAAGAAAATCCAGCCTCACAACAACTTGGGTGGATTTAGAGTCAATCATACTCAGTGATCTAACACAGAAACAAAGAACAAAGTACCATATGTTCTCACCCATAAGTAGACCTTGAACTATTATCATAATACTATAAGAAAGAAAAGGATTGGCAGTAGTGGGAAACTGCCAGGGGAGGGAGGAGCACACCTCATCAACAAGGGTACCTGCATAATGAATGTTTATATACCTAACCTGAATTGTACCCCACATCTTTAAAATAAAAAAAAGAAAGAAAATCCAGCCTGTGTACCTACCACAAGAGGAGAGGAAGAGAAAGAGACCTTACTGGCTCCCAAATTCTGAAGTACAATAAATCTGAAAAACAGCAAAGCAATACTCCCAAGGAAATAGTTATTAAATAGGGCAGGAATAGGGGAAGAAATATATATTTTTCAATGGAGAGAAGGTCAAAAGTTCCCATTTCGACAGATCCTACTCTATAGTTCAAACCCATAGAGTATTAGGTAGAATATTAAAATGCTGGTAACTAAATAATATTTTTATGTAAGCAAACAAAATGTGACTTCTAAAAGTGCCATAGAATTTTAGAAAAAATTATGTGCAGTGTTTAGTTATAAATCACAGACTTTTAAATTATTTCCTGCTGATATCAACTTCTAACTTTTTTTAAAATCAAAGAATTTGTCTTCATAAAAGAATATTCAATATATTGGATACCAAATGTCTCAGAAAGTATTTCAATCAGAATTCTTGTACCTTTGAACTTGGTAGTATTGGTAAACACTAAAAAGTGTCTTTGGCTGTCCTATTATTTTTTAATCAATCTGATGATATTGTTCACTAGACTATTAAAGTTGATTAGCTTGGTGAACACAAACTTTCTTTTCCAGGTTATAGGCTCCATTTCAGGTTGGTTTATTCTCCCTAATCCATTTAGAAAAATATTTCCAGGCTGGGCACGGTGGCTCAGCCTGTAATCCTAGCATTTTGGGTGGTTGAGGCAAGAGGATTGCCTGAGCTCACGGGTTTGAGACCAGCCTGGGCAACTTGGTGAGACCTCGTATGTACAATAAATTATAAAACACTAGTCGGGTGTGGTGGTGTGCGTCTGTAGTTCCAGCTACTTGGAAGGACTGGGCAACGAGTGAGACTCCAACTCAAAAAAAAAGAAAGAAAGAAAGACAAATATTTCCAGTATCTTTTTAGCTCATATGCATATACAGATTGGAATCATATATATATATATATATATATATAGGAGAGAGAGAGAGAGGGAGGGAGGGAGGGAGGGGGAGGGAGAAAGAGAGAGAGAGAGAGAGAGAGATACATGCCATGTTCCATGTGGCCAGTTGATCTTAAGATAGCCCCTTGAGCACACATAAATTTAGGGTACAGAAAAGTGACAGAAACTTTTTTTTCCCCCACTCATCTACAGTGACCTAACCTTAGACTTACCATTCAACCCTATTCTACTTAGCACACTGAATATAGAAATTTAATCACTCACTAAAAATGGAGCATAGTGGGCTATGGATTTTCTGAAAATATTGTGTTTGTATTAAGTGCAATTTTCCCTTTTTCTATTTGGTGTGAAATCTATAATTAGCAAATTCCAGTGTATGCCATTGAGGAGGATGAGATAACACACCTCAGGAATTTCAGGCTGAAGTTTGAAATCTGGAAACTGGGCTAAGCTTTTTACTTGCCACTGCCATTGACTGTCTGACTTTGAGAAGTAATTTCTTCTTTTGTCTGTTTCTTCATCTCTGAATTGGGAGTGATCAAAACACAAGCACACCCTGCTCACATGTGGAGATGAATAAATAACCAAATCAGTGCAGACATTTGATTGCTGTGTAACTGCCAAGGGTCATGAAATCCTAAACGTTCTTTTTGGGCTTCTTTTCAAGACAAGTGGATTTGCATTCTGAGCAGAAGAACACTTGATCCAAGGTATTGGCTGCTGCCAACAATTCAGATCCTTTCAAAAGACCACTTTGCTACCCATTAGAAATTACAATGGTGAGAGGATCTTTTAGGTGTTTAGATGTGTAGGGTGTAATTTCAGCTGGGAATGGATTCATTTCTTGGTTAATAAGAAGGTAAAGAAGAAATTGGCAAAGGAAGAAGAAATGTTTTTTCACCTGACCTGAAGAAAGAAAATGTGTCAAGTCTACGTTGACCAAAATGACATACACATGTCATGTGAAAGGCAAGTGTTACTCATGTTCTTTGAATATGTACCCTCAGATGCCTGGCTTTGGAGTCCTTTGACAAATTGCCCCAACTTGCATTTCCATCCTCATTTGCCATTTCCCTTATTCTATATCTGTGTAACCATCCAGCTCTCCTGAACTTCTGGCTGAAAGTTGAAATGCGCAACAGACATTTAGAACTCTGTGATTGGCTTTCTCCATTTTCTTTAAATATAATACTCTTATCAACCTCCACTGTCATATAAAACATTATCAAGCTCGTAATTCACTCCTCCAATGTAATTAGAAATTACTGCTTCTCTGATCCATCAAAGCACAGGGTCCAACCTGACAAAATGGCTTTTATGATGCTGCCTATCACGGCACACATCTATACTTCATTGTATTCTGTGATCTCCAACATGTGGTGAATGTGCATCATTCATTTTTATGCTTCCAAGTTTGACCACAATACGTGGAACCTGGTAAGTGTTCAATTAATACACATGGGGGAAAAGAGGAGGGAAAGACAGACTGACAGTTGAGGCTGACATGAGAAATGAATTGTATTCATAATCTTGGCGCTAACAATTCAGTTTACTATCATCATGACTATGTTTTATTTTGTTTATTTGGGAATAGTTACTTCCTCTTACTAATTTAGACACCTTCTAAAGCTACTTAACTTTTCCTGCTTTTGTTTCCTTCCAGTTTATTATTCTATGTGACTATATTTTATTTAATTGTAACTGAAACTAAATTTTCTTAGTCCCATTTTGTCAGTAGTCAAGTTAAGATCTCATTCAAACTGTAAGGACGCAGGTTTTATTTGTTTGCTTGTTCCACCCATGTTGTTCAGCCTTTTGTAGTTTTTCAAGGAATTCAAGGTGTTTACATCATGTGAATTCAAAAACAAATCCTTGCTACCAGCAAATTACTTCAGGTATGTCCATTTATGCTAGGCATTGGTGTCTCTCTTTTTGGTTAATTGTTCCCCACTGATGTCCCCTGAGGAGTACCAAGAATCACCCTAGGGATCCAGAGCACGTGAAGCCCACTAGATCGATGGTGCACTAGTGGCACGCAGGGTCCATTCCTCTGTGCAGTGATTAAAGCCCAGAGAAACAGAAAGATGGGAGAAAAGACTATCTTCGTGTAAAATATGGCCATGGGATTCCAGCACTGCTTTTCTTGCCCCCGATCCATTACTGATTTTAGTGAAGAGCTTTTTTAAATATTTTGCAGTCATTGGACCCTTAATAAATGCCAGGCACTAGGCAAAATGCCCAGTAAACTTGAATATCCCTTTATTTAACCTTCACCACTTTCCCTTGAGGCAGTTAATATCTGGATACTGTCTTCTTCTAAGTTTGATATTTGTGTCCTTGAGCTGAGCTGGAAACAACTTTTTGGTATGAGTCACTCAGAGTAGCTGCTTCTCTTTTGCAACCAATGTTACATGAGAGTGTGAGTGCTTTTTTCTGGGCATCTTCTCTTCTTAGGATGTGTTTGTTTACCAGAAATCTCTTAGCTCAACCCAATAGACAAATGTTAAGCCCACCTGCCCTGGTTGACCAGATGTACCTGGAAATGTTGCCAGATGAATCCAGGCAGTTGCCAGATGTTAATTTTTTTCTACAGGGGTATCTTCAACTTTCACATATATTGGCTCAGAAAATCATTAATTCATCATGCAGATACTGATATTCCAAAACTCCTGGATTCAAGGGCCCCACTTCACTTGTACTATTTCCTCAGGCAGCACTTCTGAGAACCCCAGGTTCTGTGAAATGTCTCAAGGTCTCTGCTTAACTTCTAGGGTAAGACAAAGGTAGAACTGATCAAATTCCCTCCCTCCACAACCCAAAGTTTCTCAACTTCCGCACTACTGATGTTTGGCCTAGATTCTTCTTTGCTGCAGAAGGCTATCCCGTGCACTGTAGGATGTTTAGTAGCATCGTTGTCCTCTGCCCACTAGATTCCAATTTTACCACCCACTCCTGGTGTGACAGTTCTAAATGTCTTCAAACACTGCCAAATAGGATCTCTAGAAAAGCTGTGGGCTAGTATCCTTTCTTGAATATTCACAAAGATCAATGATTCAGTAAAGGCTCAGAAAAGTCCTGTGATATAAAACCAAGTCAGGCCAACTGCATTTGTGAAATCTATTTAGCCACTTGTCAGAGGACACACAACATCCCACAAAACTAACCTTGAACAGAAGAAAATGATAGAACTACTACTGTTCTAGAAAAGCTTCTTATTAACAGTATTTTAAGCACATGAGGCAAGCACCTGACCTAACAGGCACTTGTGAAAATATAGCCCATAATCAAAAGTCTATTTTAAAAACCTCCTATTAGTTACTTATTAATATTAATGTCTACATATTTGTAATGTAGATTATTACTCTAAAAATTACTTCAATTACTCTATGATTTATTATTTGTTAGCATATTTATCTAGTATTTATATGTAATATACTATTTTTTCTGGTAATATACAGTACCACAATAATGGCATCTTATTGGGCTCTTGTTGTGTAGGCGACATATTATTTCGTTAATTATTTCTTTGTACACACCTCAATGCTTCAAGTTTATTTAGTACTTGATAATTATTATATATGTGATATGTCACCAAAGCCATGAGCATTAAAAGTTATCTATGTATACAACTTTTACTGTTTGCCTAGCAAACCCAGCAGCACTGAAAAAATTAATCCAGTCTTCTGAAGCAAGAATGGTAATATTTAATCCAGAAAATTATTGTCATGCCTGTAGGAGAATAGGTAAAATTGTCTGAGCACTGAAGATGCTCATTAAAAGTTGATTTATGTCTAAGATCCAACCTCACCACCTACTGATTAAAGAGAAAGAATGCTCCTCTGAGATTCTTACAAGTTTGTAGTTTAAAAAATATATTTTTTTAATTATAGAACTATACTTCTGTGCAATTTTTTTTTTTTTTTTTGCAGAAATGGGGTCTTGCTATGTTGCCCAAGCTGGTCTTGAATGCCTGACCTCAAATGATTCTCCCTCCTTAGCTTCCCAAAGTGTTGTTATTACAGGCATGAGCCACAGTGCTCAGCTGCATATTGTTTAAATGCACAAAATATATAGAAAACATTGTTTAGAGTCGCAGGTGTTTCCCTTCCATATTTTTTTTCACTCTATTCTGGAGTCTTTTAATGAAAATATTAAACAGTAGAATACATTGCCTTTCTTAAGATAAACTCTGTTCTTTTATGTTTTCCTCAGATATTGAATGATCTGCTCATAGGCCTGTGGTTTTCCTATAAAGCAGATGAGAAAAGAAAGAGGTCCTGTAGGATTTGGCATTCACCCAGACCCTAATGCAGGGGTCAGCAGATTTCCATAAAGAGCCAAATAGCAAACATTTCAGACTTTGTGGGCCGTATGGTCTCAGTCACAACTACTCAACCCTGCTTTTGTAGCACAAACGCAGCCATAGAGAACACACAAAGGAACGGACATTGTCATGTTTCAGTGAAACTTTATTTACAAAAGCGGGTGATAGACGAGATTTGGCCCATGTGCTGTAATCGGCCACCTACTGTCCTACAGTATCAAAAACTCCAGAAGCATAATAGCACTTGACCAAGTTTGACCACAGTACCCGGAACCTAGTAAGTGCTCGATGACTATACATGGGAGAAAACAGGAGAGAAAGACAGACTGACGATTAGAACAGCTCCTGTTGCTTAAAAAAACAAAAAAGAACGTCCAGAAAAAAAGAATTCATCAGATTGTGTGACTGAATATTCATTTATTAAAGCTTTATATCAGAGAAAAGCATTGTGTCTCTGATTTCTTTTCAAATGGCAATGCTGCCCCAGGTTTTGGGCTGTGACTTGTTTTCTTAGCTGGCAACCTATTTGCGCAAGTATTGATCCCACTGTAATCCTCTGATTCAGCTTTTACTGGCTACTTTCCAAGTTATAACCATTTCTGCCACTGCATAAATCTCTTCAATAATTTTCCCCAAATTAAGTTCCCTCTGTCTTTTCTGATCAACCAATTTCCCTCCTACAACTCCAGATTCGATCAGCTGCACGTGGCTGACAGAATCTGTTTTTAAAAGAACATTTTGTGATTAGACAATTTTCTTCAAGGATGATTGCTGAATAAAACATAAACAATAATATTACTTTTCTTGCAAGGAATATTTTTGAGACAGAAATGAATTTCTGGTGCATTTCTTTTTCTTCTTTTTTTTTTCTTCTTTTTTCTTGAAGATTTTAATTTTCTACAAATTGCATCATTACGAAGTCTATAGGTAAATGTTTTTTTATTCAACAAATACTGAGTGACCACTGTAGCCAAAGTTGTGCTCTGCCAGATTCCCAGCTTCTCAATTTTATGTGCTGATCACTCACTTTTGAGTGCTTTTTTTCCTAGTACTTTTATCCAAAACCTGTTGTCCTTGGGTTACTAGACCATGGAAAAGTGCCACAAGTTTATGTCATTTCTGCATCTCCATCTTCTCACTCATCAAAGCCCCAAATTGTAGCCTATTTTGACAATGATTGAATAGGGATAGATACGAATGCCCAGTTCCCTTAACTCAGGCAAAAGAAGCAGAAGAAATCCTCTAAGGCATTGTTTAAACTTCAGTGCTCCCCACAAATCAGGCTGAGCCTGAGACTTTACAGGATTCACACTCTATTTGACTTTCTTCCCTTTCCTGCCCCACTTCCTTATTTTCTTGCTGTCTTCCCCACCCTGAGATTCCAAGAACCTCAGTTTAGGATCCACCTTTTGGAACCCTCACTTAAATCCCAAAGCTGTAGCAGGCACTATGCTAGTTACCAGGAGCTCTTCTTTCACCTCCAACTAATACATGTCCATGGCGACCTAGCTAGGACACCATAACCTACACAAATATCTTGAGTCCATGCACGAAGCATCTGTAATAAAAGAGAACCTACTTGCATGGAACAAGTAGGTCTGTAATTATTGACATTTTCTCAAGTTTACCAGACTGGCTGCAAGTCATTGCATGGGATAGGATAACGTATTAGTCAGAGTTCTCCAGAGAAACAGAACCAACTGGAAATTTGTTCTCCAACTAGAGACAGAGAGAGAAATTTGTTAGTGGAATTGGCTCATATGAATATGAAGGCTGAGGAGTTCCATAGTCTGCCATCTGCAAGCTGGAGACCGAGGAAAGTCAATAGTGTAATTCAGTCTGAGTCTAAAGGCCTGAGAACCAGGGGAGCTGATGGTGTAAATCCCAGTTTGAGGCAAAAGAAGATGAGATGAGCTGTCTCAGCTCAAGCAGCTATGCAAAGGAAATAAAAGGGAAAATGGATTTCTCTTTCCCTCACCTTTTGTTCTCTTGAGGCTTTTGATAGATTGGGTGGTGCCCTTGATGGATTGGGTGATGCCCATTGGGGAGGCAATCTAGTTGACTACATCTACTAATTCAAATGCTAATGTTAATCTCATTCAGAAACACCCTCACAGGCACACTCAGAAATAACATTTAACCAGGTATCTGGGCATCCTCTGGTCCAGTTCAGTTAACACATAAAATTAGCTATTGCAGGTAATGTGGGTCTCTTACAGGGTATTATACTAATTATCTGTGCACTTAACTAACTCAAGTGTCTTTTAACCACATGATGCTTACATCTCGTTCTGCTGAATTATTGAGATAGCAAAAAGGCTAGAGCCTTCATTGATTGATACCGTCACCTCTGCTCTCAGATCAATACAGCCTGAACCCTCTCAAAAATACAATTTTTATCTATTTACCCAGCATTGATCAAGCCCTGGTAAACTGATTCAAAATGATGATACAGAATAATTTATGATACAAAATATCAGTTTACATAATAGCCACAAGAAAGAAATTGAGTTTCTTTACAGGGGCTTGTGTACAGTTCAGCCCACTTTGGCCAGTTAAGATTTGCCTGGGAAGACAGATGTATTACCATATGGGAATTTTGGTAGGAATTAGAGAAAAATGACTTAAGCTAGGCTTCAGCGTGAATGTCCAAAACACTTAGGATTTGTATTGGGTATTAGCTCAAATACTCACTGTTGTGGAGTTCTAATTGTTTGTATAATGGTAAGTGGATGATAACAACCAGATTTCAGCAGAAGTGACTTTGTTTCACCTCTGACTGCCCCTGTTTAGGTTGTTAAAGAGATTTTAGAATTACAGTGATATCTTAACTTTTTACTAGCAATTATGCCTGAGCATGTTATGTACATCTAATTTTCTGTTCTTCAGCTACAATAACACTTCTTGTATCTTAAATATCTGTCTGGATAACTCCTGGAGTTCAGAAGTCAAATGATTTTAAAGGAATGCTATTTTGAAAGAAAATGTAATTCATTGTACCTGAATGTGAAAAACAACTTTTAATCTTCTTTTAAAAATAGATTAAAATGTTGTTACGACTTTGGGCAGTAAAAGTTTTCCTAACCAGACATAAAGAACACAGAGCAAGAAGGAAATCATTGATATTTTGATAACCTTAAAAATTCTAAAATAAATTGTTTAGCCACAACTTTACCAACCAATAATAAAGCACAAAAATATAAACCACCATTAATGTCAAGGTGCTTTGTGCAAAGGTGTTATATCAATAATACATGTGTTTTGACAAAGGTTTTATACTAATAATATATGTACATAAATATTTATAATGCAAAACATTTTGTATTGATAATATGTGTGTGTGTGTGTGTGTGTGTGTGTGCATTTCTATAAACCTATTAGAGGAAAATGGCCAAAAATAGGAACAGGAAATTCTCAGAAGAAATCTAGATGACTAATAAACATATAAAACAATATTTGAATGCACCAGTAACCAGAGGAATGCAAACTAAAACTACAAGGTATTATTTCATAACAATCAGACTGGCAAATATTAAAAAGTCGTCTAATCACAATAGTCAGGAGTATAAATTGGTTCATACCACACATTGGTGAACAGTAAAAAAAAAAAAATGCCTGCCCTCTGAGGTAGCAATTTTATTCCTAATCATACATGCTAAAAAACGTGCTCATAGCTATGTTAAAAAAGACAAATACAGGAACAAAAATGGAAAGAAAAAAGCAAAAAATTGGAAACAACTTAATTTTTCATCAATAGAGAAACAAAATCATGTGTCTCAAATTCATGCAATAAAAGTCATATATGATAGATCAAATTGGTCAACTAGAGGTACATTAACATGCAAAAATCTGTCACACAACTTGGGGTCAACGGGAAATGTAACTACCAGAAGGATATGCACAATATAATAGCATTTATATAAAGTTTTAAATTATGTAAAACATGTCTACAGATGGTATCTGAATACCTAATATACAGCAACAATTTTAAAAGACATATGTAAAAACTAAATGCCAAATTTACAGGCCAGACTTTTTTCTGTCAGAGGGAGGGGAGAAGACAATATGGAAATGAGTGGGGAAAGGGTACAAACAAATTCAACTGTGTCTGAAATGTTGTATTATTAAAGATAGATAGACAGAAGATATGTAGATAGAGATAAATTGTCATTTGTTTACTTATAAATCCCTGAGAAGAGCGATTCAGTATTTGTCAGACAGTCAATATGTATAATTCTATGCCAGACACTATTTATTTCGTGAAAATAATTAAGCCACCTCATTTTCTCAAGGCAAATGATGTCTTTGAGACTACCCATGTCTTAAGTGGAGCTCTGGATTAGAGCCAATGAACTGACCCTGAGTTTTGTTTCCTTTCTGCCCAAGTATATGTGTTCTTGGTAGTTAAAAAGTAATGTTATATCACTTTAAGATGATTGAGACAGGGAAGTTGATTGTCATACTAGAGTTAAAAATAAATTCCCAATGCAACCAAAGTTACCATTTTTTTCTCTGAATTCTTGTTAGCATTGCTTCTCTTCATGAGTAGAGATTTCAGAGAGTTAAGGGGTTCACTTAGAATCCCACTCTGGAATCTATTTTCATACATGTGATTTGATTTGAGGTGTGGAGATTATCATTGTAAGCCCTGTCAGTATACTGCTGTCTCTTTTTCTTTACAAGGTCATTTTTAGTAACTGAAGGCATATAGTGTTTCCATGAAAGAAAATCTAAGCTTAAAGAGCATTCATAGAGAGAAAAATGTAGAAGAGAGATTTTCAAAAGAGAAGAAGCAATTAACTTTTTGCTCTGTAAGAAAGTCTGTGCAAATTATTTTCAGGACTCTTAATAAGAAGGTCAGTTAACTCTCAGATATTAGAAATAGAAATAAAATCCTTTAATATTTACTGTCTATGAATCTCATTAAGTCATAGGATTATTAATCTGATAGCAAATATCCCAGTCACAACAATTTGATATTTTTGAACCTATACTTGCCAAATTTTAAACATTTTCAGAAAGTTTCTTCAACCAAAACAGCACAGAGCTGCAGATTATAAACTTTATTCATAATAGTAGTTGATTCTATTAAGCAAATTATGTTTCCATCTGAGTTTTTGGCTTATGACCTTCTATGTAAACATAATTTGAGTGTCATGTTTTATTTAGATAAGTGACATTTTGACCGACATACATGATGCTTTCTGTCACTCATGAAAGTTTATATAATTTACTCTTAACTCCAAGCCTTACTGAATCTTAAAGATGTGACTCACGCATAACAAATGTAACAAAATGAAAAGAAAGAAAGTAACCTCAAGGTTATGGCTTGGTTGACTATTTTACATGGAAGAAAAAGGAGAGAAAGAACTGCCATTCTAAAGAAGACAAAAATGAGAATTTTATGTCTGGAACAGCATCAATACTCATTTTGTTGACTAGCCCTCATAATAAGGGCTTTGAAAAATTGAAGCTGAATACACAAATACCCATTCCTTGTGCACGCACACACAAACATATAACTTTGTGATGTGTGCATATATGTATATTGTTTTATGGATAAAAATTATACCATCGTTCTGCTTAGAGTGTACATACTAGAGGAACTTAAAACATCACATGAAATAGAACCATCTCTTTTGGGTGTCAGTGGAGCTAAAGTAATAGCATCCTCTTCCCCATGAAAATTCTGTACTAATTAAGAAAACAAATGAAGTGTATGGAGATAAAAAAATGTCACCTTGATTGTCGATATAGGAGATATTAAAGAATGTGGTTTCTGTCTGGAGACAATCTAGGCCTGCTTCCAAAATCATTCTCTTCCTCTCACTCTCAGCCAGCATTGGACTGAGGTAGACTTCCCTGGTAACACTGCCCTCTTAAGACACAATATTGAAAGACAGAGAACAGTTATTCTTTCTATGGTTCACTAACGCCCAAGAGGAAGGGAAGAAGATGGAATTGGAAGTAGTATGCCTTGTTTCACCTTACAACTCAGATAAATCTTTTTACTCCTCGTGGGGGTCAGGAAGTACCTGAACAAGGAAGAAAAGTTACAAGAGCTACACCAACTTTTGGAAGCACACAGCAGTCATGGAGAAGCAGCCTCTCTTCTCTCAAGGTAGGAGACAAAAATTATTTATTTGAGAACCTGAAATCCATGGCTATTTGGTATCACATCTATCCGCCGCTCAAATATTTATTTGAGCAGCTACTATGTGATGTGCGTGTGTTTGTAGGTCGTCACACCCCTGTATGCATACTCATTGAAGTATGTGGATCACATTGGCATGTGCAGTAGAAAAAAATTATTGGTGCCCATTGTGTATTCATACAACACCCAGAGCAGTTTCAGCCTAACTAGGGTAGCTAACCAAGATTTTAGATGGAGACTTTAACCATAGAATAAACTCAAATTAGCTCATCTTGACAAGACTGGATGACAATTTTGGTTGCTTAATAGAGTGCCAACCTGCCATGGATTTAGAGCTACCCAATAAGTGGGCCTTATCTTCTGTTGAATCAAGAAGGTTAGAAAGGAAAGTGAAAGGAAGGGAGGAAGGAGGGAAGGGGTTAGACGGAAAGGACTAGAATAACATAGATGTTTGTATATCCACATTGCTAATGATACACTCACACCCAAAATCAAGTTCTCCAACATATTTCAGGTTATATAAGCAGTGGCAAACATTTAATAGAGATGATGAAAGAAATACAAATAAAGGACTTATCCTGAGCCAGTAACATTTGAAGATCTGGTGAATGAAAAGCAAAAATATGATTTATAGCACTTTTACTCATTGTAGAGGTAATGATCTGAGCTTTCAGATTAATCACCCCCATTATTGGAATTGGAACGTAGAGAGGCAACCAGTAGGCTATAAAGCTAACCTTGTCTTCCTTAAAGAAAGATGCTGCTGAATTTTCATAAAATGCTAAATTATAAATAACTTGTTGTGGGTTCTTTGTGTATTTGCAATGTAATTTTAAAGTCATAAGGCTCTATAAATTGTAATCTATTAGATATGCATAGCTCTTCCTGCACAAACAATTTAATGAGGTCTTTTCTGCTTAACATTAATTGCGCAGGTAAGAAAAAAAGATTTTTTGTCATGCTCATAAGTAAATTTAAATCCAAGTAAACTTCTTCAGAGAAGCAAATTCTGACAGTAAATTTTTCTTCAGGTTTACAAATATCCTTCTTTGATATTGGGTATAACTACTTCTTTTCATTTAATACTCCAATGTTGTTGTTGTTGTTGTTTTAGTCAAAACTACAGGGAAGAAAATTCAGTAAATGCATGATAGTATTTTATCTAATTGATCTATCATGAATTTTAGAAACATAAAGATTTTTTTGTTGTTTTATTTTTAGTATTTAAAAGTTTGTGTTTTTTTTATTTGCTAAGAGAAATCTAATACATACAATGTATGTATTATAAATCAGGAACTATGTTGAAAAATTTTTTTTTAATAATCAATATTTTTTATTATGATATTGTGGGGTACAGTTAAGGGTTAGGTATACAAATATGCTTCACTCAGGCACCCTTGTTGATAAGAGGTGTCTCCCCATGCCCAGACAGATATTTACTACCATTAATACCATCTCCCTTCCCCTCACCTCCCATAGTTTCCCACCATTGTCAGTCATTTTCTTATGGTAGTACGTTGGATGATCAAGGTCCACTATATGAGTGAGAACATGTGATACTCAGATCTTTGTTTCTGTGAGAGGTCACTCAATATTATAGACTCTAGTTCCATCCAGGTTGCTGCGAAATTCATGATTTTGTTCTTTTTTATGGCTGCGTAGTATTCCATCGTGTATACGTACCACATTTTTTAAATCCAGTCCTCTTTTGATGGGCAGCATGGTTGGTTCCAGGTTCTTGCTATTGTGAACAATGCTGTGATAGACATATGTGTGCAGGTATCTTTTTATAGAGTGATTTGAGTTCTTCAGGGTATATTCCCAGTAGGGGGATTGTGAGATCATATGGGAGGCTGATATTTAGAGCTTTTAGGAATTGCCACACTGCTTTCTACAGAGGTTGCACTAGTTTACAATCCCACCAACAGCGTAAAAGATTTCCCTTTTCGCCATACGCTCTCCAGCAACTGTTATTTTTTGAGTTATTGATAATTGCCATTCTGACTGGAGTTAGGTGGTATCTCTGTGTGGTTTGATTTGCATCTCCCTGATGATTAGTGAGGTTGAACATTTCTTCATGTGTCTGTTGGCTACTCGGATGTCTTCCTTTGAGAAGTGTCTGTTCACATCTTTTGCCCACTTTATAATGGGGTTGTTTGTTTTTTTTCTTTTCACCCCTTTTGAGTTCCTTGTAGATCCAAGATGTTAAGCCTTTGTCAGACCTGGAGTTGGCAAATACTTTTTCCCAGTCTGTAGGCTGTCTCCATGCTCTCTTGATGCTTTCTTTGGCATTGCAGAAGCTTGTCAGTTTAATGAGGTCCCACTTGTCTATCTTATCTCTTATAGCCTGTGTGTTTCGGGTTTTGTTCAGGAATTGGATGCCAGTTCCAATTTCCATGAGGGTATGTCCTTCATTTTCTAAGGTTCTTATGATTTGAGGCTTTACATTTAGGTCTCTGATCCATTTGGAGTTAATTTTTGTGAATGGTGATAGATAGGGGTATCAGTTAGCCAGTATTCCCAGCACCATTTACTGAATAGGTACTCCTCTCCCCAGTGGTAGGTGGTGGAGGCTTTGTTGAAGATGAGTTGGTGGAATAATTGAGGTTTTGCTTCTGGAATCTCAATTCTATTCCATTGGTTTATATGCCTGTTCCTATACCAATACCAAGCTGTTTTGATGATTGTAGCTTTATAGTAAAGTTTGAAGTCTGGTAATGTGATACCACCTGCTTTGTTTTTTCTGCTGAGGATTGTTCTGGCTATCTTTAGTAATTTGTGTTTCCATATGAATTCCTGTGTTGTTTTTTCTAGGTCTGAGAAGAATGTTGATGGTAATTTGATGGGTATTTCATTAAATCTGTACATTGCCTTAGGTAGGATGGATATCTTCACAATGTTGATTCTTCCAATTCATGAGCATATGATATTTTTCCACTTGTTTGTGTCATCTTTGATTTCTTTGAGTAGTGTTTTGTAGTTTTCATTGTAAAGGTCTTTCATGTCTCTGGATAGGAAGATGCCAAGGTATTTCTTTTTTTGTGTGGCTATTTTGAATGGAATTGTGCTTTTTATTTGGGTTTCTGTTTATTTATTATTGGTGTAAAGAAATTCTATTGTCTTTTGCACATTTCTTTTATATCTTAAGACTTTGCCAAAGGCCTTTAGAAGTGTAAGGAGGTTTTTGACAGATTCTCTTGGGTTTTCAGGGTACACGATCATGTCATCTGCAAAGAGAGATAACTTGACTTCCTCTTTTCCTATTTGGATACCCCTGATTGCCATCTCTTTTCTGATTGCTCTAGCCAGGACTTCCAAAACTATATGAACAGGAGAGATGAGA